>NC_090268.1:112322793-112624252 GCF_040414725.1 Anabrus simplex
CTCGGGTGAATAATTAATGAGCTCCAAGCTCCACTCTACCAATATTCAACCAGACCACCTGGGGCAGAATTCCCCTGAAATCAAAGAGCACTCGCTCTCACCTAATACATTCCGGCCTTCAAGAGGCACTCAAAACCTAATTCGAAACGAGCGAACCGGCTCCCAGTTACTCACGCCTATTTAAGGCATCCTCGACTTTTACAATCAGTTGCCTGCAGGCACAACTTACAAATTTACACAGGGGTATCATGTACACAACCTACTGGGCCTACTCAGAAAAGGAACAGGTTAATTACATGGCCCAAAATACCAAATTGACTGGAGGCGTAGCTTGCACTCCTAATACACTTTTAAAACCTACTTGGCACTAGGCCGCTTACACAAGGGCTAATCCCATACTAAGGAGGTGACTCGTATAAGAAAACTTTATTACATTGAGAAAAGATGAAAATCGGTTATGAAGACGTAGTCACCTCAAAATAATATGAGTGGGAGCTCGAGAGGGTTAGGCACTCTCTATCCCAATTTGTAGTTAAAGAGACGGAATTTTCACCAAGTGTCTTTTACATTTTAAAGGTAGGTTACATGAGAAAAGTTTCGAACCTGCCCCGTGGGTTAAACTGCTGAGCTAGCAAGAAATAGAGTTATTAAACGGCCATTACCTTGTTGATGAACTGCTGCCCGAAGAAAGAGGCGCTTCCCGACCCCTGCTACATATTCACACACAAAGCAAGATGTCGATGGAATGGCGACGAGCCATGAACCTCAGCAGTTTTATACCCACAAGGAAGCGTCGAGACCTTTCATGAAATAAAAGCGCCACACACCTTCCCTTTATTGGCTAACATCAAAAGTTACACACAACATGAACAAGAAACCTAAGATTGGAGGAAAATTCATTTAGAAAATTCGGGATTGGCTGAATTCAAAACTGGCGGAAACGGAGATCAATATTGCCAACCCAAAAACTGAAAGAAAGAAATTTAACAAAGAACAAACTTATGGATACAAGGTTTCTTCAAAAAACAGTTCCATCACTTCGCACCAGAGTGCACAATCGTAGTCTTTTCTCTGTAGAGACATCTAGAAGAGAATGTCCACACTTCTTGATACAGGGCAAAACAAACACAATTCGAAATAGACACAGTTCAGAATACTTCAGAATTACAAACTTTACAGGGGTGACATCTTCCGAGAAACCGCTGAGTTAATTCAGTTTGTTAAAGTTCAGGCTTTCTCCTATAGAGGAGTTTCAACTGGCACAATATTTGAATTAGCGGCGTGGAGGTGTACCGCCCGGTACAATTATTATTATTATTATTATTATTATTATTATTATTATTATTATTATTATTATTATTATTATTATTATTATTGTACCGGGAGGTACACCTCTAGGCCGCACATTTAAATCTTGCGCCTTAAAGAACTCCTCTACAGGAGAGACAGTGAACTTGAAACTGGACCAACGTATAAATTTTCTCTAAAGATGGCACCACTAAAATTTTGTTATTGTGAAGTTTCCAGTACTGTGTAAATTTCAACTTGTTTTGTTTTCCATTTATCAAGAAGTTTGGACATTCTCTCATACATGTCACCACCAAAAAACTATGATCATGCGCCCTGGTGCGAAGTGGAAGAACTTTTTTGAAGAAATTTTGTATTCATAAATTTTTTCCTTACTAAATTTTGTTAATTCATCTTTAGGTTGGCAATATTTATCTTTTCTTTCCGGCAGTTTTGATTTTAGCCAATCAAGAATTTCTGGAATTAATTTTCAACCAATCCCGTATTTCTTCTTCGATTTTGAGTGTAACCTTTTCATTCACTAATAAAATTGTGTGAGTGTGGCTGTTTTATTCGTGAAAGGTCTCAAACTTTCCCCGAGGGTTTATAAACTGCAGATTTTCTCGTCTCCTGGCCATTTGATCGTCGTCTAACTTAGTGTGTGTGTCAAGCAGGGGGCGGGAGGCGCCTCTTTCATCAGGCAGCAGTTCGTCAGTAAAGTAATGGCCAGTTAACATCTTTATTTCTCTGCCCCGCAGTTTAACCTGAGGGAAAGGTCTGAAACCTTAAATATGTAACTAACTTCTCTAAAGTGTAAATCTCCTGTCGGCTCATGTGAAATTTCATAAATCTTTAACTGTAAACCAGGGATAGAGAGTGATATACCCTCTCGAGCTCCCCTTCATCTTTGTTTGAGGTACCGCATTTGTTTCTGCAATGTATTGAAGTTATCTCCATTCGCCCTACCTCAGTAGTTTGGGATTAGCCCATGTTTCGTTGGCCAAGTGCCCTATAGGTTTTTAAATATTTTTGGGGAGCTCAATCTTTGACTCCATTCCGGTTGTACTCGGGCCGTTTATTGAACCTGTTCCTTTTCACTAAGGCCCCGTAGGTTGGGTACTAGATACCTCTGTGTAATAAGATGGCTATTTGTAAATAGTGCCTTGTAAGATTATTAGATTCTCATATTGTGTTGCCTGGAATAGGCTTAAGAACTGAGAGCGTGTGAGCTCTTTTTCAAGTGTTGTAAAATTGCTTCTGGGAGGCCTGATATTGCAATTTTGGGAGCAAGTGCTCGAGGTATTAGGGGATTTCTGCCGTTTGGGTAAATGTATATTCTTTGTAAAATCGAGCTGGGTACCTAAAAATTGTAAAACTAGGGGCTTGTAGTCCAAGAATGTTCAAGTTCGGAAATTTTGGATCTTTCTAAATCTTGTTTCTACTTTGCTATGTCATTGTTATTTCACTAAGTGAAAAGTTGTTAAAGTTTTGTTATTTTTCGAAAAATATAACCTTTGTTAACATTTTGAATTAACTTTGGCTTTGTAGTTAGACCCATTCAACCCGGCATCTTCTTTCACCTCTGCTGATCTACGTTTAACCCCGTAACAATTATTATTATTATTATTGTTATTATTATTATTTGTTGTTGTTGTAAACAACGGACAATAATAACATTCGAGGAAGAATCAGTTAGCTCTCTACAAGCATTTGCTCGCCTAGGCAACGTCTTCTAGACGTTCGTCTTAGCCTCCGTTCATTTTCTCAGTATAGTGGAGTACTGGCGAGCAGTGGCCGTGAGATTCGGGCGGCTCCCTATTGATTTTCGCAGGAGGGGCGGGGAGGGGAAAGGGACGGCAGTCTCCAGTATTGCTCGTACGTAGTAGTCCCTAGACTGCCTGCCAAGGTCTCAACTCTTCTACCATGGCAAAAAGCAAGGTTCATACTCCTCATTATGTTTAGCAATGTTTATTTTTTAAAAAAAGTATTTAAAGATTTTTGCGGTATAGCGCAGCCAGGTTTCTTTTTCTTCTGCTTACAGTTTGTGTTTTTGAAAACTCCCTTTGTTGCAATTTCAGTGGGAATTTTCGGTCACCAAGTATTTCTGTGCCGGGCTGAGTGGCTCAGACGGTTGAGGCGCTGGCCTTCTGACCCCAACTTGGCAGGTTCGAACCTGGCTCAGTCCGGTGATATTTGAAGGTGCTCAAATATGTCAGCCTCGTGTCGGTAGATTTACTGGCACGTAAAAGAACTCCTGCGGGACAAAATTCCGGCACCTCGGCGTCTCCGAAAACCGTAAAAGTAGTTAGTGGGACGTAAAGCAAGTAGCATTATTATTATTATTATTAGTATTTCTGTATGCTTTTGCTGGCGAGACGTACAGTAGTGTTTACAGTACACTATGTCTTCTGGTGTGGGCTAGAGCAATTTCGTTGCTTTCATTGATCTGTCTCAGTCTCATCCTTGGCTTTGACAATATGAAACTGACTGAGGTATGAGCGATGATGCCATTCCTTATGGAGTCAGTCCCTGCTATGAATGGTGTGAAAAAGTTGCTCATAGGGTCAGTTGGTGCATGCATTTCAGTGGGATCGGCAGAATGATATGTAATAGCAACTTCTGGCTCGGTGAGGAACGCAACGGGAAATTACATAACTCCACATTTCTCTAGCATGCCTCTTTAGTGATGCCCAGGCCATCTATGACAGCTAATGGTGAAGCTGTTCAGGATCAAACAAGCTTTCGTGCTGAGGACTGAACATTCAAGTATTTCTGTACTCTTGCAGGCTAGCCGTTATTTGAATGCAAACATGAAACTTCAAAGCCATCTAGTCCTTGAGAATTTTAGCTCATTTTTTATACCCACTTCTTCTTCCTCGACCGAACAAGTGGCTGTGTGGTTAGGATCGCGCAACTGTGAGCTTGCATTCGGGAGGTGGTGGATTTGAATCTCACCACCGAGCAAGTTGGCTGCGCGGTTAGGATCGTGCAGCTGTGAGCTTTCATTCAGGAGATAGTGGGTTCGGACCCCACTGCCAGCAGGCCTGAACATGGTTTTCCGTGATTTCTCATTTTCACACAAGGCAAATGCTGGAGCGGTACCTTAATTAAGGCCAAGGCCGCTTCCTTCCCACTCCTAGCCCTTCCCGGTCCCATCGTCGCCATAAGAAATATCTGTGTCGGAGCGACGTAAAGCAACTAGCAGAGACAGTATGTTCTGCAGAAACGATTAGCATTACAATCATCTAGATTCAACATGTGTGCTATTGCCTAGCAGACATTGTGTACCTTAATGAAGGCCACGGTCACTTCCTTCCCACTCTTAGACCTTTCCTATTCCATCGCTGCCAGAAGGCGTGTCTGTATCGGTGTGACGTAAAGCAAATTGTGGCCCTGAAGATGGTTTTCCGTGTTTTCTCATTTTCTCACGAGTCAAATGCTGTGGCTGCACCTCATTTAAGGGTACAGCCGCTTCCTTTCCTGTCCAAGCCCTTTCCCACACTTCCCCTCCGCGAAGGCCACACGCCATTATGATTATGATGATGATGATGATGATTATTATTATTATTATTATTATTATTATTATTATTATTATTATTAATAATAATACATTCATGTACATAAACAACAGAATATCTTGAAGGACTAGAGATAGAAAGTTCATATTCACAGGACATGTTCATTAGTATGTTCTGTACCGAGCTCGATAGCTGCAGTCGCTTAAGTGCGGCCAGTATCCAGTGTTCGGGAGATAGTAGGTTCGAACCCCACTGTCGGCAGTCCTGAAGATGGTTTCCCGTGGTTTCCCATTTTCTCACCAGGCAAATGCTGGGGCTGTACCTTAATTAAGGCCACGGCCGCTTCCTTCCCACTCCTCGCCCTTCCCTGTCCCATCGTCGCCATAAGACATATCTGTGTCGGTGCGACGTAAAGCAACTAGCAGAGACAGTATGTTCTGCAGAAACGATTAGCATTTCAATCACTTAGGCTCAGCATGTTTCCAATTGCCTAGTAGGCATTGTGTCCGCTATGAGCACTGATAACTTGTTCCATGCGTGGTGGCATCGATGCGTAAGGCGCGAATAGTGTCCTGAGATATAGCCATGCATGCTGCGTTCACCTGGTTCCACAGTTGATTTTTGGTGGCTGATATTGGGTCATAGCGCCGCACCCGTCGTTTCAACATATCCCACACATTTTGGATTGGCGACAAGTCCAGTGATCGGGCGGGCCAGGGCAAAAGTATTACATCCTGTAACAAGAAGAAGGCACGTGTTCGTGCAACAAATTGTGGTCGCGCATTGTCCTGCTGAAATACGACGTCTGAGGTGTCGTGCAGAAAGTGTATGGCTACGGGTCGCAGGATGTCATTCACGTAGGTCAAACTGGTCGCAGTGCCCTGGGCACGCACCAAGTGTGATTTGTGGTTGTACCTAATAGTACCTCACACCATAAGGCCCTGAGTTGGCGCTGTATGTCTTCTGCGAATGCAGTCAATGTGATGCCTCTCCCATCATTTTCAAATAAACAGAACCTGGATTCGTCCGAAAACACTATCTGCTGCCAATTCTGTCCCCAGTGATCTCGTTTCATACACCATTGCAGTCTAGCATGTTTATGCACATTAGTCAAAGGTAGGGGGAGAAGTAGACAACGCGCCGGTAACCCAGACCGTAATAAACGGCGACGCACTGTCACTCATGGTCTACGATACGTTACACTGTTCCACTGTTGCGCCAGAGCCGAGTAGGGCGCAGATCTGTCCTGCAATGCCATTCGGATGAGCTGTCGATCTTCTCAGGAGGTGTTCTACGGCCTTCTGTGAACCATTCTGTACACACCCGTTGCACAGCCGACACACTTCGTCCCACACGAGCATCAATTTCCCGGATGGATGAATTACGTTCTCTCATGCCAATAATGCGCCATCTTTCAAACCCACTCATTTGACGTTATGGTTCTCGAATACGTCTGCGAGTCATCCTGCACGTCTTCTCAAGTTACACTGATCCATTACCTTCGGTTTATAGCGACAACGAGAGCCGCAGGCACATTTTACCATTCGGTGGTGGTGCGCAGATATATCGATGTGGACCTTGAACCTGACGGCCTACATGGTTCAAATGCTAATCGTTTCTTCAGAACATACTAGTGCACATGTCCTGTGAATATGAACTTCCTGTCTCTAGTCTTTCAAGGTGTTCTGGTTTTTATGAACATGGGAGTATTATTATTAATGATAAAGAAGTTGAGATGTCAACATAAACATGTCTTTGAACTGGGCGTCATCCGAAATTTGTGTAACGATATTGTGTTGTGTAACAAAATGTGAGCTGATGTTACATAGCAACAGTACCGTGAGAGCTGCACAGGCTATGGATCCACATGCCATAGCCATCCATCAATACTTCACATCACAGCCTGCACGGTTTCTAGATCACAATACGTCACATATTGTATTGAAAGTTTCTTCTACCACCGCGTTTCTCACACCTTGGGGTCGCGGGTGCGAACTGTGTCGCACATTTGGATTTAACCCTGTTTTACGGCCGGATGCCCTTCCTTACACAACTCTATATGGTGGGATGTAATCACTATTGTGTGTTTGTGCGGGGGTTGGTAGTATGTGTTGTCCGATTATGAAGAGGAAAGTGTCGGGACAAACACAAACCCCCAGTCCGCGAGCCAGAAGAATTAATCAGAAGGAATTAAAATCCCCGATCCGGCCAGAGTTCGTGACCATTAACTCTAATCAGAGGGAAAACGTAAAAATGGTACGACACTTCGAAAAATGATCGCCCAAAGGAAGACAAGGGTCACAAAGGCGTGAAAATTAAAGACCGCCTAGGATTTGCAACTTAATACCGTCGGTGTTGAAAAGAACAAGAGTTGAACACGGAAGGTCGGATAGGGTAGATCAAACTTAGGAGCTTGGTGCAAGTAAGTGGAAAAAATTGGAATCAGCTAAGGGGTCCGTGGTTGCCGACCCACGCTCTCAAGATAAGTGGGGTCCTTTCTACTCGCCTTTTACGACAAGCGGGTGATACCCAAACGGAAATTTAATAATATTCTTAAATATTTAACTTATAAATCTGACGGGCTCCTTGACTGAATGGCCATCATACTGGCGTTCAGTTCAGAGGGTCCCAGGTTTGAAACCCGGCCGGGGCTGGTATTTTACATCGTTTTATTTATTAATTTAAATGTTCATTTGCATAATTGTTAGCAGTTGCCAAAATTGTATTGAACGATGATGAATTATGTGAGAAATAAATTATATATTTATAATATCGTTTGAATTTACAAGAGGCCAGCACTGCAGGTTCATGTTTGCGATGCTCGCGTAGGCGTCTCATTAATTCTGTAAATGCACTTTTGGTCTTGTTAGATCCCTTATCGAGTGTAGTTTTCCCATACAAGCGTTTTATGTAGGTTTTCCTCCGGTTATTAGTCTTGGACACTTTATGAAGTACGCCGAACTTTCATCGATTTTCATTAACAAAACCTTCAATATTTTCTTTATTTACGATCACATTTTATTTTTTCTTGTGTTTTATGACAGATGATAGGTAAGATAAATCAAATCACATCTCATTCGCCTCGGTACAATAACCGCACGCCAAGCTACACCGCGCGGTAAGTGACGTTCTACTGTTGAAAACATACCTTAAATCGGCTGCCATCTTGTGATGACGACATGCGCATTCGGTCAGATACCGTGGTCACGTTCTGTGCATTCATCCTTCTACTTTAACATAATATACACTCATGAGCAATTAAATTACAGATATCTGGCAAGTAGCTTGTACCACCCCGTTTCGTCTCGATGACTGCTACCGTGGACTCCACAAGACACCGGAAGCGTTGGGGAGCAATACTGATCCATGATCGCTACACAGCCTCCCATAGTCGATTAAGATTGGTCGGAGATAGATCAGGGTACGCACATCCCGTCGTCAGCACCCCAGATATTCTCAGTGGGATTGAGATCGGTGCTTTTCAGGGGCCAGGCAAGCATTTTTCCCATCCGTGGAGTGCTCATCGAATCAGTGAGATACAGTTGGGGAGCTGTGGGTTGGAGCATTGTCTAGGTACAGGTCGCCTGTACGGTGCTGGAGACGAACAAAGAACTGATGGTGGTGATGGTGATTATTGTTTTAAGAGGAAGTACAACTAGGCAACCATCCTCTATATAACACTAATCAGACAGAAAAAAATGGAAGGGATCCGACACTTCGAAAACTGAAGGTATCGGCCAAAGAAAGACAAGGGCCACGAAGGGCGTGAAAATGAAAGACTCCCTAGGCCTCGGGAACCTAATACCGTCGGGGTCAGAAAAAACAAGAGTTGACCAAGTGAGGTCGCATAATATAGATGAAGGTGGGGAGCCTGGCACAAGTAAGTGGGAGCAATGACAAAACTCAGCTGAGGGCCCCGTGGTCGCCAACCCACACTCCAAATTTCAGAGCCCCTGAGGCCCCTTTGAGTCGGCTCTTACGACAGACAGGGGATACCGTGGGTGTTATTCTACCGCTCCCACCCACATGGGGACAAAGGAGTGAACATGTTCTACCAGCAGGTTTCTGTGAGGGACGTATGTACCGGGGGACCCCTGGCCTGAACTGTACCCTGCTGGCAAGAGAGATCTATGTCTCATGTGGTTGACGACGCATTCGTACCCGACCATCGACGTGTACCAACTGGTACTTCGACTCAACTGTCCAGGCAACCTTTTCACATTTTTCGAGCATCCAAAGACGGTGTTCCTTTGCTCATGTCAGTCGTTGTGCCTTCTGATGGACGTTGAGCTGATGGGAACGCTGATGGTTCTAGATGGTATGACTGCTCACATGTCGTTGTTTCCCAGCTGCGAATTGACGAGTGATCTGCTGCACTGTAGCCCGTCTATCGGGTCTCATGATCCGCGCTAGCCGATGGCAACCCCTTTCATCAACTCGACGTACACCACGGCACTTGACTCTGGCAGCAACGATTTTGCTCGAATCCACGTACTCAAGGTACACTCTTGAGTCCTTTGGAAAGTCTAGTGCCTGCACGACTTCAGAGATGGACTGGCCCAAAGGTCTACCTTCGACAATATGGCCGCGATCAAAAGCACTGAGGTCTCGTGTCCGACCTACTCTGAAGTTAACTGTTACTCATACAGCCCGTACGAGATCTGATATCGTCGGTGTTATATACCACACCCTACTATAACATTCACCGAGCCGAACACAGCAGCATTTCCCCACTACGCCAGCTATCTCTAATTCAATAGCTAGCTAGACCTCAGATTTTACTGAAAATCCTCTTTTGTTCCTTAAGAGATAAAATGAAGTTGTATTTACACATTTCATGTAGTTGTAAGGCAAATGCGTGTTGTGTGTGTCCTCCGCATCACAAGCTCAGCGCCTACAAGCTCCGCAACCCGCCGTAGCACCGAAGTTTCTAGCAGCTACGAGGCATCTTCACTGTGCCTGGCACGCTCACCGATGACGTCAGCCAGCGATATATAAGGGGCTTCGTTCCGAGCCTCTCCAGGACTACCCCAATGTTCGACGACCAGACCACACCGCAAGTCAGACACGGAGGCATTCCTATTAAAAACGTGTTTTGAACAGGTGGACAAATTGCTGGCCGTGAGGTTTCACCTCTGAACATTGCCTCATTATCCTGATCCCCGTAGCCACGTCGTACCCCGAGTATAGCATTCTGCTACTCCCTTTAGTCCTCACCAGTGCTCCGACGTCCACCTTAGCATTCTGCTATTTGAATAAATTAATGCAAGTTCCTTGCAAGTATAAACCTAGTACCAGCATTCTGCCTCTCTCTGCAAGTTACGCTTGTAATTTCACAGAAGATAGTTTTCGACTATCAGGACAATTTATTAGTGAAACAGACTATCTCCTCAAGATAGAACTAAGTGTATATAGAACTCTCGTATTGTATAATTGTGCATATGCAACAGACATTCAATTTAAGATTTAATTTCAACATTTACTGCGTGCATTCAAACAAGTTTCAAGAAGAATTCAGTTTTATTTCTTATATATATTGCATCAAATCATTGAAACAATAAACTTTACGTTGCGTCGCTGTATACCAAGTTCCTTGTATACAACAAGGCGGTGATCCTAGAGGGCTTAAAATTCCTAAATTGACGTTAGAACCTATATTTGCCTATATTCCTAGTTTTTAGGCTATCCCTAAATCGATTTAAAATGTTTTTAATTTATTCCGAGAAACTAAAATATTTGTCGACTCGTTAGTATCTTGAACAGCAGAGCTTATTCTTGAAATATGTTCCAGACAAAATATTAAATATGGGGAAGCTTTAAACCATACTCCCGGAAGTCCTTAAAGACCTCTCGCAGTACATGCCAGTATCTGTGTCGCGAGTGTCCACAGACCTGCTGAAAACACGAAAGTGTCAGCTTCCAAGTTGTCTTTAATAAAATGTTGCAGGAAAATTATATTGTGTTGTTGGTAGCAAAGAGGTGGGTGAAATTTGTTATATATCTCTCCCTAAATAGTTATTATCAGTTTAGCAAACTAATTATTTTAACTGATAAATGTCTTGAATTACGTAAAATTGAAGCTGCGAAAAATTTATTTTTAGAATCTACTTTTTTCACCTTCGAGAGCCTGTTTTAGTCACTTAAAATACATTTTTAACTGCTAAAAATCCGAAATCTACTCATAACTTTATAAACCATTCCCATATATGAAATACTTTTTAAATTTTATTTTTTAACACTTTGCTTTACATCACATCGACACAGAAAGGTCTTATGGCGACGATTGGGATAGGAAAGGGATAGGAGTGGGAAGGGAGTGACTGTGGCCTTAATTAAGATACAGCCCCAGCATTTGCCTGTTAGGAAAATGGGAAACCACGGAAAACCATTTTCAGGGCTGCCGACAGTGGGATTCGAACCCACTATCTCCCGATTGCAAGCTGATAGCTGCGTGACCCAAACCGCACAGCCACTTGCTAGGTCGTAATGCTTTTTAAACATACTATTATGAAGTGTTCCATGAAAAGCGTCTCATCAACTTTTCGCTCGACTCCATACTCCAATTTGACGGACATCACGTAAAAAAAAGAAGAAAAAGAAAAAGGGACGATCGGATAAGAAATGTGAAAGTCTGGCAAAAACAAGTGGAAGCAATGCTAGACTCAGCTAGAGGGTTCGTGGGTGCTGACTCACGCTCCGCTGAGAGTTCCCCTTTCAGTCGCCTCCTACGGTGGAAAGGAGATACCGTGGATGTATTCTACCCTCCCACCTACATGGGGATCCCAACCACCTCCTTGACGCTGTATACTCTTCTCGGAACTTCCTACGCTGTTTCTGTTCCCGCTGTCTCCGGTGAACAATGCTAGACGTCTTGTCTAGTCACGTGTTCACCCTACTGTCATTTTAATGTGTTACCTGCGTGTTCCTTCGTTTTACCTTTGATCGAACCTCCTCGCTGAGACTGATACAACTCATTCGAAAATGGGATTTCTTTCGGATTCTATTCCTTTCTTATCTATCCTTCAGGGCTCTTCATTTAATTTCTTTCATGAATATTCCCGTTATCGATCCGTAACCACGATACGACAATGAAATACCAAACATCTGCTGCTAGATTTATAATGCATTCCAGTCGTGGACATTAAGAAAAGTGGAGTTGAATAAGACCCATGCAACTGAAGTGTTTTGCTGGGGAAGGATATTAATAATTCAATGGAGCGATCACCGGACAAATAACTACATTCTAAAAGAGCTTGAAATTGAAAGGAAGTTCTCAGACCAGGTTCGGCTCCATCAGCTGAAATACTTTGGCCACGTAATGAGTAGAGGATCAGAAAATATGGACTAGTCTATCATAAAGGGAAAAACCAAAGGACGTAGGCCACAAGGAAGAGTTTGAACAAGGTGGCTTAAGCACATTACCAGTGTGTGCGGGAAAAGCAAGTCGCTGACAGGAAATTATGGTGAAAAGTGGTCAGTGAGCACCACACTTCCTACGGGACGTCAGGATTGAAGAAAGAAGTTTCTGTCAGGCCGTTTCTAACATGGAAACTGATGCCATCTTCAGCCACCCCTAACATGGACTACAGACGCTGCACAGTCCATTTCAGAAGCATTTCCCCCACTGAGAGGCCACCACCTTCCTTGCACAATCAGACCTACTCCTACTTTCTGGCTACCCATACTTAGCGACATACCACCTCCTTCTAAGCGGCGGGAAAGTGCACTTGTACGGGAATACAAAACACTACAGAAAAATCCTCACCTCCCTGTTCATGCAGACATTTCAACCAATAGTAAAGCAAGCCTTCTCTCCCGTCACCCACTCCTGGAAACTGCAAGGATGTCAGTTGGCAACGGCTTCCGGTACAACTCTCTAAGATACCGTCCATATCGACCAAGCCACTTGGCTGTGAACTGCCACGCAGGATTTGGTCGTTCTTAACCGCAAAGGAACCAACACTGCCGATTTCCTGGACAAGCGGAAGAAAATAACTTCTGCAATTTGTGACTGTGGTACTGAAAAGCAGACTGTTCACCATGTAGTCCAAGAATGTCTTCCGAGAGCTTTCCTTGGCGATCCAACAAAGTCCCTGGTTATGACGCAGAGACTATATTCGTGCCCTGGATACTAGTCTTTTTTACAAGTTACTTTATGTCGCATCGAAACAGATAGGTCTTATGGCGACGATGGGACAGGAAAGGGCTAGGAGAGGGAAGGAGGCAACCGTGGTCTTAATTAAGGTACAGCCCCAGCATTTGCCAGGTATGAAAATGGTAAACAAACGAAATCCATCTTCAGGAGTACCGACAGTGGAGATCGAACCCACTATCTCCCGAATACTGGGTACTGGCCGCACTTAAGTGGTTGCAGCTATCGATCTCAGTATATTCATTTGTAATTTGAGATAATTGTAAATATTAATTTTTACTGATGTAGCCATATGCTAAATAAATAAATCGTGAAGGAGCTCTTTTGCCCGTAGCTGTTGGCACCATCAGGGTGCTGAGCTATTTACGCCACTCAACAATCGGCTTAGAGTCACTCACTAGCTGTACCGACCGCTCCACTACTATACCGGTCGGCCGAAGAAATGCTGGCTCGGTCAATTACAGGAAGACATGCACTGCATTCATCTACGTCCTGACGATGCACTGGAAAAAAACCAAGCGGACATCAGCATGCCCTGCTTCAATGTGGGGCAAGCTGTAGGAATATGATGGCTTCCCTTCCTCTTGAAGGCCTTGTTATTTTCTATTCCCTAACTAATAGCAGATAACGAATCAGATGGTGCAAAACTGGTGACATTAACTACTTAACGGAATATAATAGCGTAGCGTGAGTCCAACGACGAGAGTATCAGTTCACGATTAGAGCAAAGTTCAAAGGAAATGAAATTCCACAGCCTGTTTCCAGGCATTGACCAGGTCAGGAATTGAACTGAATGAAGTTCCCATCTAGCGGCGAGGATAGGAATTGTGCCGGCTGCCTAAATTTGGCACACTCCTAATTAATGACTGACAGATGAAATGAAGTTATACTATTGGGGAGTTTTGCTGGAATGAAAGATGACAGAGAAAATCGGAGTACCCGGAGAAAAACCTGTCCCGCCTCCGCTTTGTCCAGCATAAATCTCACATGGAGTGACCGGGATTTGATCCACGGAGCCCAGCGGTGAGAGGCCGGCGCGCTACCGCCTGAGCCACGGGGGCACTACAAAGGTCAATACTGAACTAAAATCTTCCGGCAGTACAGTATTAGTAATGATCGGCTATAGTTCACTTTTGAGGAAGCGGTGCAAAATTTTCGTAAAACGTAAATTTTCCCTCAATTTGTTCCTTTCCCTCTGCATAATCTATATAAATAAAATTGTAGGGGGTCCGCTGTCTGTAATTTCTTTTGTTTTGCCAATTTTTCAGATATTTATCCGTTTTAGGTCAACGTTTTTACGTTTCGTGTCTGTTTGTTTGTCTGTTTGTCTGTTTGTCTGTTTGTCTGTCTGTTTGTCTGTTTGTCTGTTCCACCATCACGTCGAAACGGCTGGATAGATATCAACCAAACTTCATATTTAGAGTAAACTCATCCCGGGGATGGTTTCGATATGCGTATCATTTTAAAATCTTTCAATACTCGGGGGGTTTATAGGAAAACCAGAATGGTTTTTCCACCATCACGTTGAAACGGCTGGATAGATCTCAACTAAACTTCATATCTAGAGTATACTCATCTCGGGGAAGGTTTCGATATGCATATTATTTTAAAATCTTTGAATAGACCGGGGGTTTATAGGAAAACCAGAATGTTTTTTCCACCATCACTTCAAAACGTCTGGATAGTTCTCAACCAAACTTCATATTTAGAGTATGCTCATCCCGGGGAAGGCTTCCATATGCATATCATTTTAAAATTTTTGAATAGACGGGGGGTTTATAGGAAAACCTGAATGGTTTTTCCACCATCACTTCGAAACGGCTGGACAGATCTCAACCAAACTTCATATTTAGAGTATACTCATCTCGGGGAAGGTTTCTATATGCATATTATTTTAAAATCTTTGAATAGACGGGTGGTTTATAGGAAAACCAGAATGGTTTTCCTCCATTTTCTCTTATACTATTGATTTTCTGTAAACTTCGTTTACCGTACATGAAACGTCTCTTCATTATAAACAACTTTCGTTATGTTCATAATTTACCTTACTCTTCACATGACGGAGAAATTTACAATTTTCCGCTGGTATCATGCTCTGCATTGAGTGACCGACAGACCGACAACGAACCTACAGGTTACCATGGCAACGTCTCTGACTGCATGCCAGCAGGGAATTAACGTATTGCCATTTTCCTCATCATGCTTTTAAATTCGTGGTTGTTCCTTGGGTAGAAGGCAAGAGAGGCGTCAATCGGCCTATCTGTGGGATATTGGCGGAATATCGTTGGATATTATAACCGCCCTCGAATAGATTAAGTAATAACACCATTAGTCATCTTCTTATTATTTGTTTACCTAAGAATCACTGACCTAAATTTCTCCTCTGTTACCACTTTATTATATCCATTACTCACACTAGCATAATTTATTGAGGGGCATTTGATTTTCCAATACATTCACTTGGCATTTACATATTTGTCGTTATCCGGCTGTCCTCACTTATAATCCATTTTCTATTACTTTCAACTTTCTTAACTGTATTATTTCTTCCTTAATTACGCCGTATGTACGCGAGTGCTACAAACTACTGGATGTATTTCCACCAAGACTCATATTTAGAATACACCTGTCCTTGATAGGTTTTAGGGCAAATATTGTTTCTAAATCCCTGAATTGACTGGGGGTTTATACGAAACCGAAACAGTGATTTTGCACTTTCACAAAATATACACAACCAAACTTAATGGAAATCTACCTACCTTGGTAGATAATTATTTCTAAACCTTTTTTCTCATGTGCATCATTTCGATACGAGGATTAATAAGGGAGATATCATTAACGGACCGTTTTTCTGTACAAGTCCCATCGGACTTAACTCCCGAGCGGGTGCGTGTAAAGCGTACTCCTTACAATTTGAAAACTACTGAAGACATTCGAACCAAAATTTATATTTAGCATCCACCTGTCCAAAGGTAGGTTTTAAACGTAAATAACATTTCATGTTCCGGAATGGACTGGCGGTTTATAGGGAACCGAAATGGTGATTTTACTCTTCCACAACATATACAGAACAAGACCAACCTGACTGGAAATCGACCAAACGTGATGGAATTCCACCTCTAAACCTTTTTTTCATGTGCATTCTTTCGTCAGGAGGATTACTAAGGGAGATAACATGAATGGTCACTTTTGCAGGTTAAGTCCAGCGGACATAGCCCAAAAGGTGTTTTACATGGAGCAGATTCCTTATCTATATAAATCAAATCGTAACGACTGTGTGCCTCTACACTGACTATTTTGGCGAAATTTTCGTACAGCTTTCCGTTTAAGGGGTAATAATGACCATCTCCATAATTTTTGGTTTAGTTTCCTGAAAGTACTAATTTTTACCCGCCTCGCCCAAAATCCAAATTGCGCCATAATCTGCCAGAAGAAAAAGAAGATAATTGAAATTTGACAAAATTATACGTTTTAGCCTGTAACGAACGGAAAACATCCTAGATCATTAAATTTTTCACTTTTTATCCCCGAAGAATATCGAAATATGCAGGCAATTTTAATGATGGTGCACACCTTCGGAAATTCCTATCACATAACGGGTTGCACAATCTCCGTTCAATTTGGAATGATCTACAACCGTGGTCTTAAGACTTTTTGCCGTATCTGTATCCCTTTTACGTTTGATTTTTCTCTTTAATCGATGTTAAGTCAATTTGGAATTTTCACATGCATAATTCATACTTTCAATTACTTATATGAAATACAGAACCATTAAACTCTTCACGAAAATTGGCCCACCCAGTAGCCATACGTGAGCCAAATGCTATGTATGTATCCGAAAAGTAATGTAATGTGAGATAATCTTACAAAACCTTTACCCTGTTCCACGTTTCTAACTCAATCTGACCCAAGAATAGATGACATATCATAGGACCAGCCATTTAGGCCACTAAATCCGGCGTGTCTTATGGTATAATCCTTTGTCGTAATGACGTACGTTTAGTAGCAGTTAATCTGTAAATGAAGGTCTTCAATATTGTAAACACGCATGTACTTTCGTATGTCGATCTATATATATTCCATGATGTTGATTTTTAGCGATCGAGAAAGGGTGGGTCTGCTATTGTAATAAGTACTCCCCACACCGACTTTGACTGGCAGTAGGAAAGGGTTCCTTCTCCAACTCCTGTGTAACTGTCATTAGTAAGGAAAGCCTACAATTGTAATGAATAGTTCCCTTCTCGATTTGACTTGCAGAAGGCAAGTGAGCATGCAGTTTTGTTTAAAACTCCCCTACCCGATTGTGTTTGGCAGTAGGCAAGGGTGCCTATCATTATAAAGAAATGTCCTCATCTAAAATGTGACTGGCATTAGGCATAGTGGCCTGCTATTTTGATGGAAACTCACCAACTTGGTGTGACTGGCAGTAAGCTGGCTGGCAGTAGGAAAATGGGCCTGGCATTATAATGATAACTGCACAACTCAATTTCGAGTGATAGTAGGGTAATTGCCTGCCATTATAATAGAAACTCCTCAACTGTAATCTGTCTGGAAGTAGGAAAGGGGGCTGCCATATTAACGAAAACTCCCCAAATCGATTCTGTCCGCGTAGTAGGCAATGGGGCCTGCATCCCAACTCGATTGTGAATGGCAGTAGGCAAGTGAGCCTGCCGTTATATCACAAATCCGTAACAAACACTTTACATTGGAAACAACGTACGGGGAACTCCCCATGCTCTTTCTCGCATAACGCTAAGAGACATGCAATTTTAAAACAATCTTATTTACTGCATGTACACTATTTACTTCGATAACCGAATACAATGTAGAATACCGTAGCGAAGCACGGGTACATTCGCTAGTCTCTAAATATATCTGGCCTATTATTCTATAATTATCATCGTCATCATCGTCTGGGACTTCTATGGATAATGTTTTTCTTGTTTTTCTTGTGTTTCTCTGCTTCTTGTCTCTTTCGCTCGAAAAACCTTTATCATGTTCTGACTTCTGGCCTCTCTCTGTTAGTCTGCTAGTGTCCTCTGTTGTTTCTCAGATATTTTTAACTCTTTGTGTGTATCTGTTATTCTTCTCCACGAGTCCCTCTCCTTCGAAGAGCAATGTGGGAAGCGTGATTAGTGGCTTAGCTGCTGGCTTCTAACCCGGGAAGCTTAGGTTCGAATCCTGGTCCATCCTGGGTTGATATTTTCATCTGAAAAATCTCGTGGCATCAGGAAGTACATCTAGCCTTAGGCTTTCAGCTGAAGACCAGAATAAACCTGGGTGGATCCAGAGACCCCAGGAATAACAAGAATGAGCTGGAGACAGTTTTTATCCAGAAAAATGCTTCAATAGTCTGGTGTAAGTTAAGCAGGCGAATGTCGTAATTTGGCATTGTCTGGGATAGGGTATTGAACCAGAAATTCTCATGCAGTACATACATTCTGACATAAGACCACAGGGGAGGCAAAGGTACGACGTAGGCATTTAAAAAAATTAAGTTACAATAATGTTAGTAACAAAACTTGCATGTTCAGGCAGGAAGGAAAATAATCATACTAGGGATGGAACAAATTCAAAACATGTTCTTCTACATGACGGTTTAATGAGCTTGTAGTAAAGTTAAAGCGAAGCCAAATGCACTTGATGTTGCAAGGTTTTGGGCTCACATAGTTTAATGTGGCTCTTCGCCATTGGAGTATTTATATTATGTTTTATGTTTTTCCTTATCTTTAATTTTAAACTTATGTATGCTTCTGACACGGTATAAATAAATAAAGTAAAGTTGAACTATATTTTTAACACTATGGCAGATAGATTTGATCCTGGGGGTGGATAATGAAATTAACCACTGGACGAGAAATTTTAGGAGCTGCCATAGATATTTTTTTATCGTTCGGTCACTTGATTCAGGATTTATTTTACGAGAAAACACATAATTCGTGAAGCGCCAACTCACATAATACATCCAGCCAATATTTGCCCGCCAAATTGGTGACAACGTTCCTCCGATGAGTGGCAGCAAACTATTCTATTTTTTTTACCCCTCCCGGTCTCTCTATTTCTGGCGACACCGGCCAATCAGTGAGTGCGATGTTGACAACCGAGCCACGTCATCCGTACACAACATTCCGTGATATTAGCAAGGGGCTGGATATCGATCTCACATACACACCATCAGAGCTATTAGTGGGCTTACTTCCAGCTCTACAGCCTGTTTGGGTGGCCTAACCCTCTCCAAGTGGGACGAAATGGGTAGCAGGACAAGGATATGAACTGGATACACCACGAGTCTTTAAGAATCAATAGAATGAAGTTCTGTTGTGTCCACGTACGGATATTGATACACCAGAAAACACCCATGGTACTATAGCCGGGACGGCCATTGCATCCCCAGTCGGCACCAAAGCGAGTGGAACGTCTTTGAAGCACAGTCTTACCCATCCTCGAACTTTGCAGGCCCACTCTCTAAGTGACACAAGTGGGTTTCTTCCAACAAGCGTTATTGCAAAAATATTTCCTCCTCCACAACAAGTTCTGTGCATTCTAATATCTCGAGCAGTACGTGCGTGTAGTTCTCTTCAGCACTTTTAAGATTTTATAAACCGAGCAAGTGGTTGCACGGTCTGCGTCACGAAGCTATAAGCTTGCATTCTGGAGGTAGTGGGTTGGAACCCCACTGTCGGAAATCTTGAAGATGGTTTTCCGTGGTTTCCCATTTTCATCCGGCTTCGCGGTGTAGGGGTAACGTGTGTGCCTCTTACCCGGAAGACCCGATTTCAGTTCCGGCCAGGTCAGGGATTCTTATCTGGATCTGAGGGCTGATTCGAAGTCCACTCAACCTACGTGATTGCAATTAAAGAGCTATCTGACGGTAAGATGGCGGCCTGGGTTTAGGAAGACAAGAATAACGGCTAAGAGGATTCGTCGTGATGACCACACGACACCTCATAATCTGCAGGTCTTCGGGCTCAGCAGAGCTCGTTTGGTGGGCCATTGCTTTTTGAGGCTGTTGCGCCATGGGGTATGAGTTTTGGTTTCCCATTTTCACACCAGGAAATTCTGAGGCTGTACCTTGATTAAGGCCACGGTCGCTCCCTTCCCAGTCCTATCCACTTTTCTATCCCATCGTCACCCTAACACCAACCGTGTCGGTGCGCGCAAAGCAAATTTTGCAAGATTTTTAAATTGTGCCTAGGTTGATTATAAACGACTGATTTTCAAATAAATTATCAATAAACACATGCCTTTTTTTGCAGAAGTGCTCAAGCTGTTACAATTCTTGCAATTTCCTCCGTAACGACCGGCACGCTTTTGAAACCTAGTTGGCCGGCTTTGTTTGTATTCCTCGTCCGAAGAGTGCCAGGATTTCCCCAACTCGGGACACAGCCTCGTCAACTCTCCGTTTTAACTTTTTCACTCCCAAGTTTCTTTCAGCCTTTTGCATGACCCGTACCAGATTTTTCTGGACGTTTCGACAGTGGTTAATAGGCCATAAATACTTTGTATTTACACAGCTACTGAAAAGTCATGAAACTACAATATTAGCAATAGTTTTCTCCTAACACTTTTTCCAAAATTTGAAAGAACTTGGCGTGATAAATTTCTGCAGCTTGTTTCACTGCAACTTATCTTCACTATATCATAAAAAATCAGACTCATCATCATTCCCTAAAATTTGTAAAGTATAATATTTCTGTACACTTCCGTGCACCCATCTCACAAGAGAGCTGCGAAGGAAAAACATGAGACACATAATTATCGTCAAAAAACGGTAAGGCGATTTATTAATCGTCCGTCGTCTGAATAAAGCACGTCAACAGCGTTAGACTGAACTCGGAAGTGGAGAAGAACGCGTTGCTTTAAATCCGAATTAACTCGTGTTTGGGATGGAAAAGGTTAATTACTTAGCCTCTGAGAGCGAGCAGTGAGACTTAACAGAACTGCATGTAGCTGTGCAACAGTGGAGACTTGACCAGTGAGCCGGCTTCAGGACCGGCACGCTTTTGAAATACACTGACTGACAGAGCAAATGCAACACCAAGAAGGAGTGGTCAGAACTTTATGCCAATTGCAGGGTAGACTGACGTCATTGAGGTACGCTCATGATGTGAAATGCGCCGCTGTGCTGCGCACGTAGCGAACGATAAATGGGACACGGCGTTGGCGAATGGCCCACTTCGTACCGTGATTTCTCAGCTGACAGTCATTGTAGAACGTGTTGTCGTGTGCCACAGGACACGTGTATAGCTAATAATGCCAGGCCGCCGTCAACGGAGGCATTTCCAGTAGACAGACGACTTTACGAGGGGTATGGTGATCGGGCTGAGAAGGGCAGGTTGGTCGCTTCGTCAAATCGCAGCCGATACCCATAGGGATGTGTCCACGGTGCAGCGCCTGTGGCGAAGATGGTTGGCGCAGGGACATGTGGCACGTGCGAGGGGTCCAGGCGCAGCCCGAGTGATGTCAGCACGCGAGGATCGGCGCATCCGCCGCCAAGCGGTGGCAGCCCCGCACGCCACGTCAACCGCCATTCTTCAGCATGTGCAAGACACCCTGGCTGTTCCAATATCGACCAGAACAATTTCCCGTCGATTGGTTGAAGGAGGCCTGCACTCCCGGCGTCCGCTCAAAAGACTACCATTGACTCCACAGCATAGACGTGCACGCCTGGCATGGTGCCGGGCTAGAGCGACTTGGATGAGGGAATGGCGGAACGTCGTGTTCTCCGATGAGTCACGCTTCTGTTCTGTCAGTGATAGTCACCGCAGACGAGTGTGGCGTCGGCGTGGAGAAAGGTCAAATCCGGCAGTAACTGTGGAGCGCCCTACCGCTAGACAACGCGGCATCATGGTTTGGGGCGCTATTGCGTATGATTCCACGTCACCTCTAGTGCGTATTCAAGGCACGTTAAATGCCCACCGCTACGTGCAGCATGTGCTGCGGCCGGTGGCACTCCCGTACCTTCAGGGGCTGCCCAATACTCTGTTTCAGCAGGATAATGCCCGCCCACACACTGCTCGCATCTCCCAACAGGCTCTACGAGGTGTACAGATGCTTCCGTGGCCAGCGTACTCTCCGGATCTCTCACCAATCGAACACGTGTGGGATCTCATTGGACGCCGTTTGCAAACTCTGCCCCAGCCTCGTACGGACGACCAACTGTGGCAAATGGTTGACAGAGAATGGAGAACCATCCCTCAGGACACCATCCGCACTCTTATTGACTCTGTACCTCGACGTGTTTCTGCGTGCATCGCCGCTCGCGCTGGTCCTACATCCTACTGAGTCGATGCCGTGCGCATTGTGTAACCTGCATATCGGTTTGAAATAAACATCAATTATTCGTCCGTGCCGTCTCTGTTTTTTCCCCAACTTTCATCCCTTTCGAACCACTCCTTCTTGGTGTTGCATTTGCTCTGTCAGTCAGTGTATTTCTGTACACTTCCGTGCACCCATCTCACAAGAGAGCTGCGAAGGAAAATTATCGTCAAGAAACGGTAAGGCGATTTATTAATCGTCCGTCGTCTGAATAAAGCACGTCAACAGCGTTAGACTGAACTCGGAAGTGGAGAAGAGCGCGTTGCTTTAAATCCGAATTAACTCGTGTTTGGGACAGCGGGAGAAACGTTGACATCCGAGTTAACTCGGGCTTGGGATGGAAAAGGTTAATTACTTAGCCTCTGAGAGCGAGCAGTGAGACTGAACAGAACTGCATGTAGCTGTGCAACAGTGGAGACTTGACCAGTGAGCCGGCTTCAGGACCGGCACGCTTTTGAAGTATTTCATATGGACTATCACTGACAAGGCAAGCATGCTGTTGGTCAAGAGAAATCGACTATTAGTTACAACAGAGGCGACTGTAGACAGTCATAAGTCTGGTTACTGTCGGGAGGTTGTACTGCTTAACGTTTGAGTCGCCGGTTCTTAAGCAGGATATCGAGAGATGTATACTAGAAGTCCAGGCACGCGCCGTTAATAGCTTTCAAGTATGTTAAGAGACAAAAGCAAGTGCTCCAGTACAACTCAAAGGCGGCCAACTGGAGATCTAAAGGTCGAGGCGACTATATAGCCCAGGCAGGCCATGGCTTAACAAGTGGCCGCTGCTCAACTCGAAAGTTCTTAGGTTACGATGCAATGCATGGTCAGCGTGACGGATCCTCCCGGCCGTCATTTTTTGCTTTCTCACCCCGTCAGGTAGCTCCTCAATTGTTATCACGTACGCTGAATGAACCTTGAACCAGCCCTCAGGTCTAGGCAGAACTCTCTAACCTGGCCGAGAGTCGAACGCGAGAAATGCCGATAACAAGCAGTCTCGCCACCCCTAAATTCCGGTCAGCCTATGACAGTATTGATAGAGGCTGCCTCTTTATTTATAGTGACGCAGACATTTCACACCGTGCGGAGTAGGCGGTACAGCTATGGAGCCAAGCTCTGCATTCGGGAGGAGACGACTGTGTACCCCAACGTCAGCTGCCCTGAGTGTGGTTTTCTGTGGTTTCTCTTTTCACTTCCAAGCGAATGCCGGGACAGTTCCTATTCATAGGCAATATCCGATTCTTTCCATCTCCTTAGCCAATTTCATTCACCATCATTCATTTGATTTTCATTAGTTCTTCAACGGAGGATGGCGACAGGAAGGACATCCAGCCGTATAATGCCTTATAATCTCCGACCCATTCCCAGGAAACGTGACTAAGGGGTAGAAATATAATTCGGGAGTTCCGCATTCCCAGAAAAGTAAAAGTTATCCTGGAAAATTTCGGTGGTGGTGGTGGTGGTGGTGGTGGTGGTGGTGGTGGTGGTGGTGGTGGTGGTGGCAGCGGCGGCGGTGGCGGCGATCTACCTCTAGCGACCCTATGCATCATATGGGATACATCAAGGTAGGTAACTTGTGGTGAAATTTTGTATCATTCATGATACATTCTACGTTTTACGTTTGTAATTGTGTCTTCTTCTATTGCAAGGTATAGGTGGCTGCACGATGTCCAAGAAAAACTGTTTTTAAGGTGAAGTCGTGTTTGCCCCTTAAAATCAAAGTGAAAAGGAATGTTAATGTCAAAATCCCCCCTCCCCCCACACACACAGAACCTCCAAAGGCCCCCAGGGCCAAAAATTTTCCCTTCTAACTAAATTGTATTTTTTTTCTTCAGATTTGTCATGTTTTGTTATCTAAGAGCCCATTAAACACATACTGCACATGTCTTTTTTTAATGTTTAAATTTGGCTTTGGGTATTTAGAGTTTAACAGAAATAAAGGAAAGTTTCGACCTTTCTAAGAAAGTAGGTATTAGGAAAGGCAAAGGAAGTGCGTGAAAATGAAAGACTGACCGGGAGAGTTGGACGTGTGGTCCACCGCCGGCAGCCCTGAAAATGGTTTTCCGTAGTTTCCCAAGGCCACGGCCGCTTCCATCCCGCTCTTAGCCCTTTTTTATCTCATCGTCGCCATAAGAACTGTCTGTGTCGGTGCGACGTAAAGCAAGTTGTAAAACAATAGACTCCCTGAGCATCGCAAACCTATTATCGTCGGAGTTGAAAGAGAACAAAAAATGACCACGGGAGGTTAGACAGTGAAGATGAAAATAGGAGGATGGCACAAATATGTGGGAGCCATGTTTACGTCAGGCAGGGGACACCGTGGATATATTCTACAACCCCCACCCAGTTAACAGAGGAGGAAGAAGTAGAAAGGAATCAAGGTGACAGTGGTTAGACTCAGTTTTTAAAGATTTGAAGATAAGAGGTATGAAAGTAAATGAGTCCGCCGAGATACAGTAGCTACAAATAGAAGACTGTAGAGGCGTTTAGTTAATCCACTGAGGCCTACGGATTGAACGCTCAAATATATAACCGTCTATAATGAAGATGTGTGTCTGCATATTCATGTGTTTTTATTATTATTATTATTATTATTATTATTATTATTATTATTATTATTATTATTATTATTATTATTGATTTATATTTGGCTGGTGTTCTTATCAAGTGCGGGAAAATACTATGCTTTTTAAAGGATTTTTCATTCACACGTTAAACTATCCATTTTCTTTTAACTGCGGATTTTTATGTGATACGCCATGACAGAGTCTTGGGGAAGGAATACAAGATGAGAATATAAGTTCAAAACAAAAGTAATGGAGTGCGGTTGATAGTGATGGTAGAAATAAGGAGGATATAAAATGCAGGCTAGCACAAACAAGGAAGGGGTTTCTTAAGAACAGAAATTTGTTCACCTCCAACATTGATATCGGAATTAGATGTTTTTGAAGATTTTCGTCTGCAGCGTGGCATTGCATAGAAGTGAAACATGGACGATAACTAGCTGAGAAAGGAGGAGAATAGGAGCTTTTGAAATGTGGTGTTACAGAAGAATGCTGAAAGTGAGATGCGTAGATAGAATCACGAATGAAGAGATACTGTATCAAGTTGGTGAGAGGAGATCGAATAGGCCAAATTTGACCAGAAGAAGTTAGAGAATTATAGGGCACATCTTAAGACACCCAGGACTTGTAGAGCTGATTTCTGAGGGGAGTGTAGGTGGTAAGAACAGTAGGGGTAGACCAAGGTACGAATATGACAAGCAGATTAGAGCAGATGTACGATGTAGTAGTTATGCAGAAATGAAAATGTTAACACAGGATAGGGTGTTATGGAGCGCTGTATCATACCAGCCTATCGACAGATTACTCAAACAACAACAACAACAACAACAACAACAACAACGTCATGCTATACAGTACTCCACAAAATAACACTGAAGGAAGTATGAATTTGGTGATCATTTTAAAATTAATGTAAAATGACCAGACAGCTTTCAACGATCAATCTTCACATGTGAGTTACTAAGTTCTTGTACAAACAGAAGTGAATACTTCACATCAAATCCGGGATATTATTTGCCGAACTTCAAAGGACAAGAGTATGTTTAGTAAATATTATCACAGTGTAAATTGGAAGAAATTCTCATTAATGATGAACCATGCTAGCAGACCAAATAGAGAGAGAGAGAAGAACTGTAATTGACTGCAGGTTCATGATGCACAAAATTAGTGTTGCATAATTATGACAAATAATCGTGAGATGTGTAGGCCAACCGTTCCACAAAATAAAATGACAAAGTTATGATCAGGAACTGCAGTGAAGCCTGTATAGCAGCTATACAAAATTTACGCCATAGGAACTTAAATACTTTTGTATACGTTTTACGTTCTACTATCTTGGTCATGTTGAAGTAATTTTTCGTAATAATAATGTTATTGGCTTTATGTCCCACTAACTACTTTTGACCTTTTCTGAGGCATCGAGGTGCCGAAATGTTGTCCCGCAGGAGTTCTTTTGCGTGCCAGTAAATCTACCGACACGAGGTTGACATAATTGCAAACCTTTAAATACCACCGGGCTGAGCCAGGATTGAATCTGCCAAGCTGGGGTCAAAAGGCCAGCTCCTCAACGGTCTGAGCCATTCAGCCCGGCGTTCATTTTCGTGTCTGTAAACCTACCAATACGAGGCTGTCCTTTTTGAGCATCTTGAAATACCACTGGACTGCGCCCGACCCTCACCAGGATTACTTGATTCGAGAACTGGAAAAAAGTCCATAGAAAAGCAGCTCGATGTGTTCTGGGTGATTTCCGACAAAAGAGTAGCGTTACAAAAATGTTGCAGAGTTTAGGCTGGGAAGACTTGGGAGAAAGGAGACGAACTGTTCGACTAAGTGGTATGTTCCGAGCTGTCAGTGGACAGATGGCGTGGAATGAAATTAGTAGGCGAATAAGTCTGTGTGGCGTTTTAAAAAGTAGGAACGATCACAATATGAAGATAAAGTTGGAATTCGAGAGGACCAATCGGGGCAAATATTTGTTTATAGGAAGATGAGTTAGTGTCTGGAATAATTTAACGATGGAATACCGAATACATTTCCAAATTATTTGCAACTATTTAAGAAAAGTCTAGGTAAACAACAGATGAGGAATCGCCACCTGGGCGACTGTCCTAAATGCAGATCAGTGGTGATTGATTGATTGATTGATTGATTGATTGATTGATTGATTGATTGATTGATTGATTGATTGATTGATTGATTGATTGATTGATTGAATCAGTCCACCAGGAACATAATAAAAAATGCTGAATGGACAGAATATTAAGTAATGTTCATAAAAAGTGTCTTCTCTTTATAAAGGCGAAAGGCCTGGCTCACTGTAACACTCATTACCAATTTTCACACTTCCTACGACGTTAAAGGGTTGAAATTTGTCACAGATGTTCCTCGTAAGGTAAGAAAGAAGAAGTATTGTTTTCTCCGATTTTTTGTGATTAAGGGGGTGAAACTGGGGTAACCATCCTAAGCACAATATCAATAAATAGCACACTTCCCACAATGCTAGATGGATATAATTTGGCACAGGTGTTCCTTATAAGGTAATTAGGAAAACTAAAGATGTTTCATTCGGGTGTTTTGTGGTAAATGGTTGAAATTGGGGTAACTATCCTCAAGATAGTATCGCTAAATCACTCACTTCCCAAGAAGATAGGTGGATGAAATTTGGCACAAATGTTTCTTATGAACTAATTAAGGAAAGTAAGGATGTTTCATTCCGACCATTTGTTATTAAGGGGATGAAATAGGATTAATTCCCCTAATAACGATATTTAATTCTGACACTTCCCACGAAGCTAGAGAGCTGCAATATGGTACATATGCTTCTCATAAGCAAATTACGAAAAATTGAGATGTTTCATTCCGAT
This sequence comes from Anabrus simplex, assembly GCF_040414725.1. Taxonomy (NCBI): domain Eukaryota; kingdom Metazoa; phylum Arthropoda; class Insecta; order Orthoptera; family Tettigoniidae; genus Anabrus; species Anabrus simplex. The sequence continues at coordinate 112,350,494 of NC_090268.1, forward strand.
GTTTTGTGTTTAAAGGAGTGAAATTGTGGTAGCTACTCTAATTATAATATCAGCAATTCTCAACTTCCCACGAAGCTACAGAGTTGCAATTTGACACAGATCTTCCTCACAAGTAGAGGCCAAATTTATATGCACTACCGAGCGAATGGCTGCGTGGTTTGGGTCACGTAGCTACTAGCTTGCATTCGGGAGATAGTGTGTTCGAACCCCATTGTCGGCATCTCTGATGATAGTTTTCCGTGCTTTTCCATTTTCACACCAGACAAATGCTGGCTGGAGCTGTACCTTAATATAAGGCCGCAGGTGCGTCCTTCCCACTCCTAGGCCTTTCCTATAACATCATCGCCATAAGACCTATTTGTGCGACGTAGGCAAACTGTAACAAATATATTCACATGCACTAAAAACAGCAATACTGTATGTGCACCATTGCATACTCTGCAAAAATACTTTTTTTTCTATGTATCAGGTTGGTTTTCCATGTATCCACTGCTGAAGAAGAATAACATTTTCAGCTTCGCTTTGAGTAGTTCTTCCTTCCAAATTTCGCTTGCAAGCTACAATCTTCATAAGCCAGCTTGGAACATTATCCATATATTTAAATATTCTACGACGGAGCTCGATAGCTGCAGTTGCTTAAGTGCGGCCAGTATCCAATATTCGGAAAAGAGTGGGCTCAAACCCCATTGTCGGCAGCCTGGTTTTCCATTTTCACACCAGGCAAATACTGGGGCTGTGTCTTAATTACGACCACGGCTGCTTCCTTCCCACTCCTAGCCCTTTCCTGCCCCATCGTCGCCATAAGATCTACCTGTGTCGGTGCGACGTAAAGCGACTTGTAATATATATTCTACGTGTTAGCATCTGAATATGTAATTGTATGTAGAATCCGAAACACTGGGAATCTTCCAATTCTGAAAATCTCCCAAATATGTATTATTATTATTATTATTATTATTATTATTATTATTATTATTATTATTATTATTATGAAGCTTTCCCAACACCAGTGAGGTCGCACATATGAACTTGGCCTTGTTTTACGGCCGGATGCCCTTGATGACGCCAACGCTATCTAGAGGGATGTAATTTGTATTGTACCGGGCTAGTTGGTCGTGCGGATGGAGGCGCGCGGGTGTGAGCTTGCATCCGGGAGATGAGGGTTCGAATCCCACTGTCGGCAGCCCTGAAGATGGTTTTCCGTGGTTTTCCATTTCACACCAGGCAAATGCTGGGGCTGTACCTTAATTAAGGGCATGGCCGCTTCCTTCCAGCTCCTTGGCCTTTCCTATCCCTTCGTCGCCATAAGACCTATCTGTGCCGGTGCGACGTAAAGCCACTAACAAAAAAAATGTATTGCGTGTTCCTGTGGTGGTTGGTAAAATGAAATGTCGTATGGCTTTTAGTGCCGGGATATCCCAGGAAGGGTTCGGCTCGCCAGGTGCAGGTCTTTCTATTTGACACCCGTAGGTGACCTGCGCGTCGTGGTGGTTGGTGCCGTGGTGTGTTGTCTGAATATGAAGAGGAGAATGTTGGGAATCGAACCCGGGTCCCTCTGAACAGAAGGACAGTACATTGACCATTTAGCCAACGAGTCGGACATTATTATTATTATTATTATTATTATTATTATTATTATTATTATTATTATTATTAGACAAAGAGTCGCCGAGGAAATAAAGGGGAGGGTGACTGACAGCTGGGAACAGGTGTTACTTCGCCTTCCAGAAGTTACTGAAGACTGTAACACTCTCCGGAAGATGAAACTCACCGCGTACCGGGTTATAATCCGTCAAGTGGTGCTGGATGCGTGAGAGACGTGCATATATACGAGCGTGACAATAGAGAAAGAGCTCGAGGAAGAACTTGGGCTCGGTTCGCGATGGAGGAGAGTGGTGCATCAGGACCCGTGTCGTCTCAGAATATCCGAGTCTCAAAATATCCGAATTCCAGAAACTGGTTTAACGGGTCAGTTTGCTACCTGTATGCCGACTCTCAAAATATCCGAATTTCCAATGGTATTACCGCTTTAAAACACCCTGCATTTATATATTATCATTATAAAATACACTGAGTGGCCAAAAGTCACGGGAAGGGGTGTCCCAATTATAAAATGTGCCGTGTATGACCCCTGAGCGTTCCGGCTAGCTGCGGCGTAACAAGTAGTCTGTCACTGACACCAGCGTCGCGAAGAAGGCAACACGTCTCGAGTTAACCAACTTTGAACGTGGGGTGATCATCGGTGCACGACGGATGGGTCATAACATTACGGGGATTACACACGAATTCGGGCTTCCGAGGTTAACAGTGTCGAGGGTGGATCTTCAATACCGCAGATAGAATGTTACCACCCGAGTAAATCGCCCCACGGGAAGATCACAAGTGTTTAACGAACGGACATCACGTTGCGCCCGCAGATCCATATTAGCGTTCGACAACCAGTTGAATGCTGGGAGTTAGGAACCCATTTCTACCAGGACTGTAAGGAGGCAACTGCACCGCATAGGCTTCACCAGCCGACGACCAACTCGTGTCCCTTTGCTGACACCTCGACACAAAGCTCAACGTATTTTTTATTATTATTTTTTTTTTGCAAGTTGCTTTACATCGCACCGACACAGATAGGTCTTATGGCAATGAATGGACAGGAAAGGGGTAGGAATGGGAAGGAAGTGACCGTGGCCTTAATTAAGGTACAGCCCCAGGATTTGCGTGGTGTGAAAATGGGAAACCACGGAAAACCATCTTCAGGGCTGCCGACAGTGGGGCTCTAACCCACTATCTCCTGAATACTGGATACTGGCCGCACTTAAGGGACTGCAGCTATCGAGCTCGGTCAACGTAGTTCATGGACCCGCGAATTTAGGCAATGGACGATGGAACAGTGGCAGCGTGTGGTATGGTCCGATTCAAGTTGCACCGAGCTGATGGGCACGTGAGAGTGTGGCGTATGCCCCATGAAGCTATGGATCCTGCGTGTCAACAAGGTTGTGTCCAGGCGGGAGGTGGCTCAGTTTTGGTCTGAGCGGCGTTCTCATGGTTGCAGTCAGGCCCCATTGTCCCCTAAAGTACCCTGATGGAGATGCCATGTTTCATCAGGACAATGCGCCATGTCACCGCTTTGTGGTGGCACGCAAGTGGTTGGAGGAGTACTCCAGTGAAGTTACGACCATGGATTGGCCCTCCAGATCACCCGATCTTAATCCAATCGAGCATTTGTGGGATGCTGTCGATGCTGGTGTACGCTCCATGAACCCCGCACCAACTACACAAGACCAACTGAGGGTGGCAGTGCGTTGCTCCAGATCCCTCCAGAACAATTACAACACCTTGTAGAGTCGACGCCTCGCCGTATTGCTGCCACTTTGAGGGCTCGCGGGGGAGCAACTCGTTATTAACATCACGGTCAGTGTCTTCCCATGACTTTCAGCCACTCAGCGTACACAGAGTAACAAAAAAAGACGCATAACGGTTCACTGTTAGCATCAGCTGGACTGCGTGCCTTGCTCTAGAAATAGTACCTCAATCTTGAAGTGTACCTGTTTCGTAGCCTTGCAGAAACACATACCAGTGGTCAGTAGACCCACGGTTGCCATTAAGCCGCGAAAATTTAGGCCAAGTCCCATTTTTTAATGCAGCTATTACTGTACTTTGTCATATATATACAATCTTGATTATTAAACAATTTTACTATAAAAATATTTACAATTTCTTCCACAGAATGTTGCCACACGTTTCAGTCCATTTTAATGCCGTAAGAGATTTTTCTCAAAACTTTTTCGATGTCTTCAGTTTCGTCATATTTAGCTGTAAAACTTTTGGTTCTTTCGTCTAAACTGCAATAGTGCTTTTTTCTCTTCGAACCTTTGAGTTTCATATCCATCCTGGCTTTTTTTAAATAAGATGATTCAGCTTCTGTCTTCGGACAAGATATCAACTCTTTTTATCAGACTGTTTAACACAGAATTCATCCTTCAACTGCATTGTTGTTTCGATGTTTTCCGTGACAATTTCACAGCTCAAGTGGACTGTTCAGCCACTGGTCGACGAAGTAGTCGAAAAAATCTTCCAAATAAAATGTATGGAAATAAAAATTCATTCTCATCGTAGCGAAGTCGGGACACCCAGCTAGTAAACCTAAATCCCCTGTCTCCTATGCAGCTACCTACACTTCTCGGATATTTTGAGACTCATTACCTTATTGGTCTAGGCTACATATTTCTTGCGGATATTTTGATTCTGTTTTGTGTCAATTTCAGGTTTCGATATTTTGAGACTCGGATATTTGAGAATAAACCTCAGGACCAATGAAGAAATCTACGCCTTGTAGGGTGACCTCGAAATTTTCGCAGAGGCCAAAAAAAGAGGAGAGGCCGGCACCTCTGGAATATCATGATGGGCCAAGGTCGAACAACAAAGAAGATCCTCAACCAACATCCTGGTGGCAAACGATGGTGAGGGAGACAAGGGACAACATGACTGGACAGAGTTTCGAGAGATCTGGAGGTGTTCGGTGTCCAGGGCTGGAGAAGGAGAACTCTGGATCGTAAGAAGTGGACGTATGCTGTCAGAGAGGCCAGGGCCCTGCATGGGCTGTAGCGCCAGGAGAGTGAGTATATTATTATTATTATTATTATTATTATTATTATTATTATTATTATTATTATTATTATTATTATTATTGTTATTGTTATTATTTACTTAACGTCCTTTCAGTTAGTATAGATTTTAAGAGACGCCGGGGAATTAAAATTTTGTCCTAGACAAACGAGTGCTCTCTTGACTCTACAGCCCTGGTGGACTTGCGCCTACCAGACGACTGCTGTTCAGTCTGACGGCCTGCAGATTATGAGGTAACACGTGATCAGCGTAACGAATCCTCTAGGCCGTTATTCTTAACGTTGTACATCTGGGCCACAATAGCATTGACGGATAGCTCTTCGACTGTTCTCACTTACGCTGAGTGTACCTCGAACTAGCCCTCAAATCCAGGTAAAAATCCATGGCCTGGCCGGGAAACGAACCCTGGGCATGAGGGTAAGAGAGAGGCTCGCTACGTCTAGACGAAGGGGCTGGCTGATCCATCGGGTAGCAATATTAAATAAAATGTATTAAAGAAACCTATTTCTAACAACAGTTATAACCGTGGTCCGTCTCTGTCGTGTAGTGGTTAGTATGATTAGCTGCTACCCCTGGAGGGCCGGTTTTGGCACGAAATTTGAAAAGCCGTACAAGGGTTGGAACGGGGTCCACTCAACCTCGGGAGGTCGATTGTGTTGAGGGGGTTTCGATTCCCATCTCAGCCATTCTCGAAGTGGTTCTCCGTGGGTTTCCCACTTCTCCTCCAGGCAAATGCCGGGCCGGGCAAATTAAGGTCACGGCCGCTTCTTTCCCTCTTCATTGACAATCCCTTCGATATTCCCATTCTTCCCCGACAAGCCCCTGTTCAGCATAGCAGGTGAGACGGCCTGGGTGAGGTACTGGACCTCCTCCCCAGTTTCATCTCCTCGACCTTAAGTCTCACGCTCCAGGACACCGCCCTTGAGGTGGCAGAGGTGGGATCCCTTGCTGTTCCGAGGGAAAACCAACCCTGGGGGGTAAACGGATTGAGAAAGAAAGTTATTACCGTGCCACATAAATGTTTGTATGTCTACCGCTTAATACAGTTTCCTTATACCGAGTCGGAGATAAGGTGGGATAAAATTATGACATGTTTTTACGGCCATATGCCCTTCCTGTTGCCATCCTTATTTGAAGAGTTAATGAAGATAAAATGAATGATGGTGAATAAAATGTGTTACGAGGTGTAATTGCCGGGACAGCCGGCGGTGGGTTTTGAACCCACTCATCTTCCGAATGCAGAGTTTGTCTCCATAGCCGTAGCACGTTAAAACGTGTGGCCTCTCCGCTGGGTATGCCGTGCCTCCATAAATAAAAGCTCTATATTAATTTCTGTTTTCGATCAGTTTAAAGCTCGGTGTAATTCTTTAACGTGAATGTCGGGCGCTTGTAACAATATATCTGGGAATAAATTTATCCTTCCATCTCCAATGTATATTTAATGGAACCTTTTTTTTCTGTTATTTAAACTCTTTACTTCATTAGTAGTACGCAGCTATAATCACTTCCAATGTTTTCATAAAGAACACGTTAATAGCAGTATTGATGTGTTCGATTTGTATAAATACCATGTATAAGAAGAAATTAAATGGGATTTTTTTATATTAGCAGAATGCGACTGGCTGGCTCGATCAATCATGGAGGGAGAGTGAAAAGCGTGCATGTGGCGCCTCAAGGGGTGTTTAAAGCTGAGCGCTCCAGAGGTCTGACTGGACGACATAACATGTGGTTGCTCTCACTGGCAGCTCCTCGTTTAAAGTGACCGGCGTTTATTTAATTTTTCATTAGCACAGGAATCAGCCCAATCAATTAGAGCATTCGCTGGAGGGGGAAATAATTCCTTGTAATTTGTACACCGCAATTATACTTATCGCAGTAGGGATAAGTATTTCTCTTTCATTTTATTAATACCACGCCTGCTCTCAACTTCAACTATCATAAAAATTTTAGACAGCTCACGGATATTATCCATCTCTAAAACCTGGATGGAATGTAATCACTTGCGAAAGATCTTTAAAGGAAATGCTTTGTAACGCAATAAAAATTTAATTCGAGAAAATTTATTTCCTGGCGTCACTGACTCACAAAATACGAACTGTGTGATCGATGTAACATTCTCGGAATAATATTGAAGTGAATAAGGAAAGGTCTTATTCGTGATAGCGAAATACTAAGGTTCTCTCTATCGCATATACATCTGTTTAAGACACTAATAAAGAAAAAAGAAACAAGAAGGAAAGAAAGTCGGAATGACAGGCCTACGTCCAGAAAATCTGGCCTGTCAGAAGCGGCAGTTCTGCTTCTTTCTCTTGCAGTTTTACAGTCCACTAAACTCAGGGCCTGGGTTTATATCTTTGGCACAATTTTTTGATGCCTCTTTTATGCAATTTTTATCAAAGGAAAATGTGGAAATGTTTGTGTAAATTTGCCAAAAAGCTCTATATTATTATTATTATTATTATTATTATTATTATTATTATTATTATTATTATTATTATTATTATTATTGTATCGGGGTAACAGTCTCCTTCTTTATGTATTACATGAGCTGTTCTCTACTATGTTCATCTTTGCTGAAGACTCTGAACTTGGAGATAGTGTCATAATTTCTTCTCCTATGGTTATATAGCTCTGCCATCGATATAATATCTCTTAAGGGTAAAACCCTAACCAATCCTAAAAGAAAGTTTGTATTTAGAAGTTGGTAAAATATTTGCATGCTGTTGTTATTATTTTTAGTTCCGAAGTTGCACATACTTCCTCTACCACCTCCTCTAATTCTATCAGCCTATCTTTAGTTAGAAAGTAATATTTCTGACCAATCTGAGTCTCTCTTGGTTAATGGAAGCCATCCAATCCGATCCTTGTCTTGTAAACATCTAGATCTTACGGATCTGCCGCCCACACACACCCGGCGCACTCACACTCACTCATACCTTACACACACTCTGCTACCGTAGACACGCACACGCACATACGCACACACATACATACGCACACACGCACGCATACACACACACCAACAGGTCCGTGAATACTCACCAACTTACCTCACGAGACGAGGCCGTGGACGGGCTGGAACAGACTAAAACAGTCTGGAGCTGGACTCGAACCAAATTAAACTAAAGGGAGGAGCGGGAGACGGAAAGAACCCAGAACCCTTCCCGATAAATGAAAGAACGGGGTGAAAATACATGGGGGTTTATTAATGAAAATAAAGTGAAAGAGATCAAACAAACAAAAATAATAAAATCAAGCTTGAAATATTACTCACGGAGATATGCGTAGAAACTTATCATATAGGTTATTCATCCAATCATATCAAGAGGCAGATTGAAAAGATATCAAACATGGTCACACAAGCTTCTTTCAATCACAAACTTGTAACATACGATTTACTTCCTCCACATAATTTCATACACGCGACGTATGACACATTCGTCCTCGCAATGAATTAATATCAGTGGACATACATCGGAAGAACTTACACGCACATCAAAATAAAAACATACACGTTACATCTCACACATCTCCAAGTATATGGACCAGCATCCTAGAGAAGAGCTCCATCACGCAACAATCCCCCGTTTGAAAAGCACAGCATCCCAGAAAAAAATCAAAGAATAAAAAAGGCTGCCATAGTTACGAGGCGAGTAAACAATGCTAACAATGAAAGAAGACTCATTCAAATGAAAGCAACAAACGTAAATATATAATTAGGCCAGCAAATAGCCCGAGGAATGAAAATAAGAAAATGTAAATATTACTTAAAAAAATAACACTGTAAGAAAAGGAGAATGCTGTTAATCAGGCAAGCATACAGCACAACCACACGTACACACTCACCATAGAGACCCAAAAGAAATGTATACGGGTAGAACAATCAGTTTTGTCCAGACACATAACGAACACAGAGAGATCCGCATAGCAAGACAAGTGCTTTCATGGACTCATGAGCTCAATACAAGACGCGTAATATAACAAAGGATTGCCGCATCAAGGCAAGGCATATCCCCACATAATTCACAGTAGCTTCATCGTAACCATCACGCTTGCAACGTATTCATATCGCCTCACCACGGACGAACATGAATACCAGTCATAGCGTCAAACACAACGTCACGCATCAAGAGCTCGGCCATGAGAGAATCGACGAATAAAAATAAATGGCAATAGGTCTCGAACTTCAGACCACATACACGCCAAACAAACACACCACTGACTAAAACCATCCTCCGTCCTTACGGGTTTAAGTCACACAAAAAACAGAACACACAAGATCAGAGAAAACTATCAATAAGACAAAATGCAGCATTAACGGTTAAATGTACATAACTAATAAGCCCACGCAACCATAGCAAGCCAAAAAAAAAGGGTTACCTTAATAGTCGGACGTTGCTGAGAGCATTAGGTAGTCACCAAATAGCGACCGAGATAAAGAGCCGGGCATTCAAGCAGATAAATATACTGAAGGAAAAGTAAACGGCACAGGTCAAAGATCTCGTATCTCAAAAAGTACATTGTTGTCTCGACCGCCATGTCGGCTACAACCGTCCTGCGAACTTAATTCAAAGAAGGCGGACACGAGACTGACGAAGAGGGCACTTCGGCTGATGGCCGGAAGCGCACTCTGTCAAGGAGAAAACGAGTCATACGTCACGTCCAGGGAATAAATCGACCGAAAGGTCGATAGCGGTCAAAGAATGTATTACATACAGAGAAGTGCGCCACCAAGGGAAACTTGGTGCGGCACATCTTCCCCACACCCCCTCGAAAATGAGTCCTTACTTGGTGATCAGGCAAGAAGGGCTCATTTTACCACGGGCGAAACTTAACACTAAGTGTGTATACACCCTATAACTAAGCGTATCAATTTAACAATAACTTCAGGCATTAAAAATGGACAATAGAATATGAAAACATCTATGCACACGTCATAATTACACCTTATTTTGAAGATATACAATATAATAAACGTCCTTTCGTTATCAAACACAGATTCATTAAGAATTATGCAGGCGTCAGTGTCCTTTCACCGAGCGATAATTGACTCCAAGGAGAGTTATGGCAAGTCAGGCAAACATATGTATCTGTCGATTAATAATCCAGTGAATTAAACAAGTTCAGACCACAGTACTTCAACACACTCCGACCTCTTCTCAGTCACTGAGGGTGGATTTCGAAGGAATTTGGTCGAGCTATCAATACGTTTCTTTTCCTCACGATACAAGTGTTTCTCACAGGGCAATCATTACCTGAAACACAAAACAATATAAGCATACGTGCTTGCAACAAGTCAAAGTTAACTCCATATTATCAAGTCCAATACATCTTAAGGGTGCTAAATAAATCAATGCTACGAACTTCTGGAGTAATACTTTTTTAACATGGAAACGTGCGCCTTTGATTGCACACGGCCGGAGAGATCCTCCACTTTTACCGTAACAGGTCCCAGAAACTCAGTGATCCTTCTGGGCTCAGACCACTTTCGACACAGCTTTTTACTAATGTGATCCATGGTAGAACTGACAGGGAACCTCTTTACCAGGACCAGATCTCCGACGCGGAAAGGCACAGGCATTCTTCCCTTGTTATACCTCTGGGCCACCCTGTCTCTGGCTTTAATCAGTTGCTCGGAGGCTATCTTCCATTTCTCCAGGACATCCAGACGTCGGGAGGGTTCGGAGAGATACTCCACATTCCATTTCAAAGAGAGTGGATCGTTGGGGACCCTGCCCAAAAATAATTCGGCAGGAGTGAACCGGCTGGACTCGTGCATGGCAGTGTTGAAACCTAGGCTGAAAAAAGAGAGATAGCAATCCCAAAGGGATTGGGTGTTATAATGGAAGGCAGACAAACAGATTTTTAGATTTCGATGAAATCTTTCAACAAGGTTCGGTTGAGGGTGATGAGGGCTCAGACGGATATGTTTTATACCCCAGGAGAAGCATAAATTACGGAACTTAGCGCCGGTAAAGACCGAAGAATTGTCAGAGACAAGCGTCCTAGGTGGACCAAAAACTCCGAAGATGTGTTTAGTTAACAAATTCACCGTGACGTTAGAATTAATTTTACGAACTGGGAACAGCCAAATGAATTTAGAAAAACCATCGATAACAGATAAGATACCCACGTTGCCAGATTGAGATCGAGTTAGGGGTCCAAAGAAATCAATGAATAGTTTCTCACCAGGAGAATTGGCAACGTCGGCGGAATGAAAACCGATCTGAGTATTCTGAGTAGGCTTACATTTTTGGCAAACATCACAGGTTTTGACATACTCGAAGACTTCCCTTTTTAGGTTCGGCCAGTAATAATTCCGGGAAATTTTGTGAAAGGTTTTTAACTGACCGAGGTGGGCGCCTAAATGAGAATCGTGATAATAATTTAAGATCATGGGTCTCAGATTCTGGGGGACGAAAATTTTAGAAGTACGGTTGTGAAGACTTTTGTGACACAAAAGGCCCCTTTTTATTTCAAAGGATTCCCAACCTTGTTCCTTCTTCGAAAGTCTATCGGCTAGACGGATACATTCATCGTCTTTCTTCTGGAATTCAGACAACTCGGTAAAACTAAAGGGGTAGTTTCGAAGGATGCAGACAGGAAGATGATTATCGGGGCTGCACCCGATCTCGTAATCAGTTGTCTCGCCACCTTCAAACATGCGCGACAAACAATCGGCAACAATATTATCTTTACCTCTTACATGAACAACAGTGAAATTATAAGACGACAGTCGGAGAATCCAACGAGCAGTCCTCCCTAACCTTTTGACATTGGCAGCCATCCAAGATAGTGCTTGGTTATCAGTATGAATCCAGAAATGTCGGTGTTCGAGGTACGAGTGAAATTTCTCGACACCAAGGACAACAGCCAGACATTCTTTTTCGTACGTGGAGTACCTGGTTTCAGAGTCGAGCAATTTCTTACTGAAATAAGCAATGGGGGCAAGATGATCGTTCTCCAGTCTTTGGTTCAATACAGCAGAGACAGCAATATCACTAGCGTCACACTGAAGGACAAATTCCCCGTTAAAGTCAGGGTTGTGCAATACGGGAGCTTGACAGAGGGCGTCTTTAAGTTGGCAAAAAGCTTGCTCTTGAGCATCGCTCCAGAAGAAACGAACATTTTTCTTTTTCAACGAGTTCAGGGGCGCTGAAATTTCAGAAATGTTGGGGATGAATCTAGAATAAAATCCAATCATGCCAAGAAATCTACGGACAGCTCGTAGGTTCTTTGGCCTGGGAAATTCACGAATGCATTTCACTCTCTCAGGATTAACTGATATGCCGGAGCCAGAAACGATATGTCCTAAAAACTTTATCCTTCTAGAACACAAAGATGCCTTCTCAGGATTGACAGTGAATCCGTGCCTCTTCAGCCTAGTGAAAAATTCGCGAAGATGAGCGACATGTTCCTCAAATGTGTCAGAAAAGATCACGACGTCGTCTAAATACGAGAATAAACAAGAGAACTTTAAATCACCGAAGACGGAGTCAAGAATGCGACTCAGCGCTTGGCCGCCTACTGAAATACCCATGGGAACTTTATTAAATTGATATAAGCCAAAGGGGGTGGCAAAAGCCGTAAATTCTCGGCAACTAGGGTCGAGAGGAATCTGGAAATAGGCAGAATTGAAGTCGAAAACAGAGTAGAACTGGGCCTTCCCGAAGGATTGCAGGGCAGATTCGATGGTTGGGAGAGGGAAACTGTCGAATATAACATTGCGATTCAAAGATCGATAGTCAATCACAAGACGAGGTTGGCCATCCTTTTTGGGAATCAGAAAGGCGGGGCTACTAAAAGAAGACTTTGATGGGCTAATGACGCCTTTCTCCAGCAGTTCATTGATACACTTTCTCATAGCGGCGAGCTTGGGAGGGGAGCAACTGAAAGGTGGGTGTCTGACGGGAGTACGATCTTTCAGTTCGATGCAGTACGAAAATTCTTTGGCACACCCTAATTTGGCAGTAAGTACCTCAGGGAAATCTTTTAGAAGATCATTGAGCACGGAGACTTGGTCATTGGAAAGATCAGATGGATCGATAAGGGGAACGCCGTTCGATACAAGACATAACGGATTATTACCAGAAGGAACCTCAAAATGAAAGTTTTCATTGGATCGAAAGCGAAAGGCAAATGAACAGCTGATAAAATCGATAGATAACCCGGTGGCTAACATGAAATCAGATCCAAGGATGAGGGGAACAGTCAAATCGGGAACAACGTTAAAATTCCAGTCCCAGGAAAAATTGTGAATTTTGAAATGGATACGAACACGTCCGGTGGGACACATACGATGGCCATTGGCAGACACGTAAGTTGCGGAACATTCACTATCTCGAAGATGTTTCAAAGCCATGCCTTCTACCACAGACTGATTTACGAAAGAACTCGAGGATCCGGTATCCAAAAGGGCATATAGCGAGCGCGAGCCGGAAATAATTTTGGCCCAAGGAGACGCAAAGGGAAGACCACAAACTTTGCGGTTTGAAGAGGTTTGGGGCACCAACGACGGGCCAACTCGTGGGTGCGGGATCAGTTTCCCTGGTTTCCATTGCATCGAGGACAGATATCACGAAATACGCCAACTAGGCCACACTGACAGCATTTTACTGGGGGCTTCGAGTTACACTGCATGAAGACGTGCCCATCTTTTCCACAATTCCAGCATTTAATGGAGCCAGACATCCTCCTACGGGGTACGTTTTGATTTTGAAGACTGCCTGCCATCTTATTTAAAGAGTGAGGAGGTTTTGACCGGTAATCAGAACGATCAGTGCATGACGCTGAAGAGAGCGGTAGGGCAAAGGAGACCGATTTAGACACAGAGCGACAGGCGGTATCAGGGAAAGAACAGGCATCGGGTGGAGGAGGGGGTTGATATAAGTGATTCAGTTGAAGAGTAGACTCGTATTCGCGCCCAAGATTGATTATATCATCCACACAATTTACCTCACATCTCTTTATGAAGAGTTTGTAGTTAGGAGCCAAATTACGGTAAAATGTATCAAATATTTCAGTCTCATGAATGTCAACATCAAGACGGTTAAACAAGGTAAGGATACCAGTCGCATACTCATCAATAGGTTCGTTAGGACCTTGGGTTCTCCGTAGGATCTCTTGTTTAAGAACAAAATTCATGTCTGATAGACCAAACCTAATTTTAAGTTCCTTCGAGAAATCGGACCAACATTTGACTTTAAATTTATTTAATCGGAACCATTTACTTGCACTCCCCTCTAACATACCGGGGATGACAGGGACAAATAGGTCTAGGGACATAGAAGTACACGCAGCGACGTCTTCGACTCTCTCTAAGAATTCGATCACGGAGAAACCTTTTTCTTCGCCGGAAAATTTCAAATTCCATTTTCGAACAACATCAAGCGCAGGATTAAATTGAGATGGCCCACTCACAATAGGCTGAGGAATGCGATTTACAGTATGAACATCGATGCTAGAGATAAACTCATTAGGGCGATTGTTTACAGCAATACCCGCATTGTTGTGATCAGAGTTTGAATGAATGGAATTACCTTCCTTAGACGTGCCTGAATTATTTTGCATATCAACACTGGGAGGATTTTCACACGCATTATCTTGTATGTTCTCCATTGTTTACAGATAAGATAAATAATGCAAGAGCAACAGTCAACAATGACAAAATCACAACCAAAGTTATACACAAGATTTAACGAAAGTATGCTGTGAAATAGCATCAATTAATATATATGTTATTCATGGCACAGTATAAACACAAAAAGGAGGACTTAATTTTAAAAGAATCCAGCTCTGCTCCACCGAGAATCAGCCCCTCGGTGAAACTTTCCAGCCACGAACCACGCTCTGCTACCATCTGCCGCCCACACACACCCGGCGCACTCACACTCACTCATACCTTACACACACTCTGCTACCGTAGACACGCACACGCACATACGCACACACATACATACGCACACACGCACGCATACACACACACCAACAGGTCCGTGAATACTCACCAACTTACCTCACGAGACGAGGCCGTGGACGGGCTGGAACAGACTAAAACAGTCTGGAGCTGGACTCGAACCAAATTAAACTAAAGGGAGGAGCGGGAGACGGAAAGAACCCAGAACCCTTCCCGATAAATGAAAGAACGGGGTGAAAATACATGGGGGTTTATTAATGAAAATAAAGTGAAAGAGATCAAACAAACAAAAATAATAAAATCAAGCTTGAAATATTACTCACGGAGATATGCGTAGAAACTTATCATATAGGTTATTCATCCAATCATATCAAGAGGCAGATTGAAAAGATATCAAACATGGTCACACAAGCTTCTTTCAATCACAAACTTGTAACATACGATTTACTTCCTCCACATAATTTCATACACGCGACGTATGACACATTCGTCCTCGCAATGAATTAATATCAGTGGACATACATCGGAAGAACTTACACGCACATCAAAATAAAAACATACACGTTACATCTCACACATCTCCAAGTATATGGACCAGCATCCTAGAGAAGAGCTCCATCACGCAACAATCCCCCGTTTGAAAAGCACAGCATCCCAGAAAAAAATCAAAGAATAAAAAAGGCTGCCATAGTTACGAGGCGAGTAAACAATGCTAACAATGAAAGAAGACTCATTCAAATGAAAGCAACAAACGTAAATATATAATTAGGCCAGCAAATAGCCCGAGGAATGAAAATAAGAAAATGTAAATATTACTTAAAAAAATAACACTGTAAGAAAAGGAGAATGCTGTTAATCAGGCAAGCATACAGCACAACCACACGTACACACTCACCATAGAGACCCAAAAGAAATGTATACGGGTAGAACAATCAGTTTTGTCCAGACACATAACGAACACAGAGAGATCCGCATAGCAAGACAAGTGCTTTCATGGACTCATGAGCTCAATACAAGACGCGTAATATAACAAAGGATTGCCGCATCAAGGCAAGGCATATCCCCACATAATTCACAGTAGCTTCATCGTAACCATCACGCTTGCAACGTATTCATATCGCCTCACCACGGACGAACATGAATACCAGTCATAGCGTCAAACACAACGTCACGCATCAAGAGCTCGGCCATGAGAGAATCGACGAATAAAAATAAATGGCAATAGGTCTCGAACTTCAGACCACATACACGCCAAACAAACACACCACTGACTAAAACCATCCTCCGTCCTTACGGGTTTAAGTCACACAAAAAACAGAACACACAAGATCAGAGAAAACTATCAATAAGACAAAATGCAGCATTAACGGTTAAATGTACATAACTAATAAGCCCACGCAACCATAGCAAGCCAAAAAAAAAGGGTTACCTTAATAGTCGGACGTTGCTGAGAGCATTAGGTAGTCACCAAATAGCGACCGAGATAAAGAGCCGGGCATTCAAGCAGATAAATATACTGAAGGAAAAGTAAACGGCACAGGTCAAAGATCTCGTATCTCAAAAAGTACATTGTTGTCTCGACCGCCATGTCGGCTACAACCGTCCTGCGAACTTAATTCAAAGAAGGCGGACACGAGACTGACGAAGAGGGCACTTCGGCTGATGGCCGGAAGCGCACTCTGTCAAGGAGAAAACGAGTCATACGTCACGTCCAGGGAATAAATCGACCGAAAGGTCGATAGCGGTCAAAGAATGTATTACATACAGAGAAGTGCGCCACCAAGGGAAACTTGGTGCGGCACACGGATTATCACTCTATTCTCCTCGGGGATTCGCTGGAGGCAGGGGTTACGGCATTGCAGAAATTCCAACTAATAAGGTATGATGGAATAAACTTTTCTAAGTGTGCTTAACTACGTGTGAATTGTAGGGAAGATTTTCTCACTTTTCATTTAAAATGTAACCGTTAAGGCTTTCCTTTCTCATCGTAATGTAGGGTGCTCTCCGTATTTAAATTATTATTTACCTTGTGGGAAATTGGTTGAATGCATGGTAGCATGAGCGGTTACCCCCATAATTCTCCCATTCAAATTAAGCAGGGTGACTAAGTTTTTGTAACTCTAAAATTGAACTTAAATTTATCGGCTTTAAATGTTTATCCCACGTAGTCACCCCGTAGTTCGGGATTAGCCTCTGCTTCATCGGTCCATCTGCCCACTTAGGGTTCTAAACTTTTCATTTTGGAGTGCTTGGTGTCCGCCACCTTTCTAACTAGTTATCGGCCTATCTTAACAATTTCTTTTCTAAATTCGTTTTGTTGTCCCCAGTAGTATAGGCTTTGGCCGCTGTATATAAGTTTCTTGAAAGGTAACCTTAGAAAGTAAGCTAGATATGTGAATTTGTGACCACTAATGTCAACTGAGAGACTCATAGCTCATTATGGGGCTGATCTTGTTTTGTGAAATGGGTTGTGATCCATGTTCGGAAGTGTAATCATGGAAACATGATCTCTTTCTCAAATTTCTTTTTTGAGGATTAAGCAACTCGACCTTTACCATGGCCATATTCATGTAAATGGGAGGTCAATCCCTTGATAGTTGTACATGTTAGGAGCCAATAGCCTCATGGTGGCCTGTATCAGTGCTTTTTAGGTCTTATTTTGTTTTCTCGAGCTGACAAGCTCCGGTATTATTTCAAAGCTGTAAGAGTTAATCGAGCAACCTGGCTTGTCTAAGTGTTGTTAACCTGTTCTGATGAAACCAAAGCCTATTAGAGAGGAAAGAAATCAAACTTCTTGAATGTTATTAGTTTTTTTTTGCTACTGGCTTTACGTCGCACCGACACAGATATGTCTTATGGCGACGATGGGACAGGAAAGGCAGAGGACTAGGAAGGAAGCGGTCGTGGCCTTAATTAAGGTACAGCCCCAGCATTTTCCTGGTGTGAAAATGTGAAACCACGGAAAACCATCTTCAGGGCTGCCGACAGTGGGGTTCGAACCTACTATCTCCCGATTTTATTAGTTTAACTTATACTTGGAATATTTCTCGTCTGTCCATTTAACCCACGCGCTTCCTATTCCTCTGTGAGCCACGGAAACTAGGTAACAATTATTATTAAAATAATGCATGTTCGCCTCTCTGATGTAGTGATTTGTGTGATTACCTGCCACCCCCGGAGGCCCGGGATCGATTCCCGGCTCTGCCACGAAATTTGAAAAGTAGTAAGAGGGCTGGAGCGGGATTCAGTCAGCCTGAGTAGAGGGGGGTTCGATTCTCACCTCAGCCATCCTTGAATTGGTTTTCTGTGGTTTATCATTTCTTCTCCAGGCAAATGCCGGGATAGTACCTAACTTAAGGTCACGGCCGCTTCCGTCCTTCTTCCTTGTCTATACTTTCCAATCCTCCGATCCCCCTCAAAAGGCCCACTTCAGCGTAGCAGTTGAGGCTGCCAGGAAGAGGTACTGATTCTCCCCCTCAGTTGTATTCCCCCCAAAGTCTCACGCTACATGACCCTGGATGGTAAACGGTTTAAGAAAGAAGCGAAGACAATAATACATGTTTTTTAAATGCTGGGCTGAGTGGTTCAGACGGTTGAGGCGCTGGTCTTCTGACCTCAACTTGGCTGGTTCGATTCTGGCTCAGTCCGATGGTATTTGAAGGTGCTCAAATACGTCAGCCTCGTGTCGGTAGATTTACTGGTGGTAAAAGAACTCCTGCGGAACTAAATTCGGCACCTCGGCGTCTCTGAAAACCGTAAAAGTAGTTAGTGGGACGTAAAGAAAATAAAGCAAAGCAAAGTCACCTCCGTACAGGCCATGAAGGCCCTTGGAGGAGTGCAAGGTAAAGGCTTCCACCATTGTTAACCTCGGCACATGATGTTGTTAGCTCTACGCCCGGCCACCTTTGCCCCCAGGAATTAACCTGGTACTCATTTTTGGTGTAGGATGAGTGAACCTCAGGGCCAGATGCACCTCCGGAAGTGGAAATCTCGTTTCTTAAATTTTACAACTTCCTGACGGGGATTCGAACCCACGTCCTTCCGGGCGAACCGAGCACGCCTTTACCGCCTCGGCCAGGCAGCCCCTGTAAAGAAAATATTATTATTATTATTATTATTATTATTATTAGTCTATTATTATTATATCAATTAAATTATTAATAAAAATAAGTATTCATAGTGTAACTAGAAGTTCTAATATTGGTTGCTGACCGGGATCTGTACATGCTTTCGGCAGTTAACCAGTTGAAGTCTTTTTTTTTTTTTTCAAGTTAAATCATGTAAACTGCTCAGCCCATGTCCTTCACAAGGTTTTTGAATCAATTTGGAATGAGTATTTCATCGCAAATCAGTTTATCTCTGGCCTGAAGAGAACTCTGCTGAAAGCCCTAGACATAGCGTTCACTACAGAGTAACCACGGAGCTGCCCCTTCCAAAATTCCCGGTCATACTTGCTGGGAAACATGTATTCAGTGTGGTGCATTCTAGTGTGACAATTTTGATAATATTAATGAGTTGTTCTTTCTATGGACCCAACTGACGCAGTCGCCATTTTCAAGACGCAGAAACTTCTGTTACCAGACAAGATACACGATTTTCAGTCAGAACTATTTTGTGTACATTGTAACAAGTACCTGACGGTAGCCATTAAAAGTTCGGAAAAATAAGGCCTCGAATGGGAAAACAATGGAATATCTTCACTTCCGGGAGGGAAGAGTCGCGAAGTTTAGCCAAAGAAAAGCTTGAAGCGTCCGCCTCTGCGGTGTAGTGGTTAGAGTGATTAGCTGCCACCCCCGGAGGCCGGGTCGATTCCCGGTCTGCCACGAAATTTCAGAATTGGCACGAGGACTGGAATGGTGTCCACTCAGCCTCGGGAGGTCAACTGAGTAGAAGGGGATTCGATTCCCACCACAGCCATCCTCGAAGTGGTTTTCTGTGGTTTCCCACTTCTTCAGGCGAATGGCGAGATGGTACCTAACATAATGCCACGGTCGCTTCCTTCCCTCTTCCTTGTCTATTCCTTCCAACTTCCCATCCCCCACAAGGCCCCTGTTCAGCATAGCAGGGGAGGCCGCCTGGGCGAGGTACTGGTCCTCTTCCCCCGACCCAAAGTCTCACGCCCCAGGACACTGCCCTTGACGCCGTAGAGGTGAGATCCGTCGCTGAGTCCGAGGGGAAAACCAACCCTGGAGGGTAAACGGATTAAGAACGAAAGAAAAAAGCTTCAGTCTAGTCTTCAGAAGAATTGGAAATTGTGAAATTTGCCACGTATACAGAGTCGCCATTCCAAATGAATACGAGTTTGCCCCAATGGTTTCTATGAAGAAGTTTTGTCATCTACAAAGACATCTCTCCAAATAGAAACAAACTAAATGTTAAAAACTAGCGTATGTTTATTGGTTTGAGGTACAACAATCCTTCCTCTTATGAATAATTTATGTAACCTTCTGAGGTGTACAGTTTCAAGTGAGTTGATTTTACATAAATACACCTATTTTATCCCCTTTTCTGTTTTATTTTAGTACATTTTCCCTTTCTTTCTTCCATAAGAAAATTGCCCCTATGAATCGTATTCCTGGTTATCAGTTTTACATCCTTCTCAGAGCTATTATGACACACACTGTTGATTTTTCATGAAGTTATTGTTTTAAGAGACCCAACATTGAGGTCAACGACCAGGATTTTTGTGAGTTTGTGATCCCGAGGTAGACGGGCACGGTTTTTTTTTTTTTTGCTATTTGCGTTAGGTCGCACCGACACAGATAGGTCTTATGGCGACCATGGGATGGGAAAGGCCTAGGAGTGGGAAGGAGCAGCCGTGGCCTTAATTAAAGTGGAGCCTGGTGTGAAAATGGGAAATCACGGAAACCATCTTCAGTGCTGCCGACAGTGGGGTTCGAATCCACTCTCTCCCGGATGGAAGCTCACAGCTGCGTGCCCCTAACCGCACGGCCAACTCACCCAGTAAAAGACGTGCACTTAAATACGGGTATATTATTCTAGAACGTTTTTAGTAGTTTCTCTTTATTGTTCACCACTTCATTTAATCATTTACACTCAGTGCAGTGGCGGAAAAGATAACGTAAATTGTATTTTAACCTTCATTGATGATGTTTTCCGAAGTTCTCTGATGATACAGAAAACAGCTATCAGTACGTTATCATTGAACGCATGTACTGTATAAATAAATAAATAAATAAATAAATAAATAAATAAATAAATAAATAAATAAATAAATGTTAATGTTTTTACGTCCCACTTAACTACCGTTGACGGTTCTCGGAGACGTCGGAATTTTGTCCCGCAGGAGTTCTTTAACGTGCCAGTAAATATACCGACACGAGACTTGCGTATTTGAATACCTTCAAATACCGCCGGACTGAGCCAGTTAAGAGAAAATGTATATGACAATATATTTACAATTTCATTTTACATTTGTGTAAATATTCCTATAACATTTTATTGCTACAGGTTTTTTATTCGACATTCCAAGGACCATTATTTCGCCTTTCAAACACTCCAACAATCTTATGGTTCTGAAAAGCACAAGACATGTAACTTAATTTGTGTTGTGCATATAGAAAGAGAAGTAAAAATTAAATAATACAAGAGATAAAGAGATTGTTATAATTATCAGGAGGAAGACTGCAACTATAGCTTTTGGAATCACCTAAAAAGGCGGCCGGTTAGAAGAATGGTGTTATAGCCGGTAGGGTCATACGGAGCACCACTTCCAGTAGACCAACTGACAGGGCGCCCAGTTATGATTTATTTTAGCAATTATATTGTTCAAATAAATGTTGCATATTCTAGTGTAGAGCACTTTTACTTTTCTATGTGTATGCACATACATTACCGGCCCCGCGGTGTAGGGGCAGGGTATCTGCTTCTTACCTGGAGGCCCAGGGCTCGATTCCCGGCCAGGTAAGGGATTATTACCTGAATCTGAGGGCAATTTCGAGGTCCACTCAGCCTACGTGATTACATTTCAAGAGCTATCTGGCGGTGAGATAGCGGCCCCGGTCTAGAAAGCCAAGAATAACGACCAAGACGACTCGTCGTGCCGACCACACGACACCTCGTATTCTGCAGGGCTTGAGGATGAGCAGCGGTTGCTTGACAGGCCATGGTCCTTCGGGCTGTTGTAACATGGGCTTTGGTTTGGTTTTTGGTATGTACTGGTACGTACATTACGAAGGCCATGATAGTCAAGGCGTCAAGTCTATATGGCACAGTATAATACCGTGGTTAGCTGGTTCGAGTCCCGTTGGTCGAAAAACATTTCACCATCAGAATGTTGGCCGTCAGGGTAGGAGAGGTGGTGGTATATAATTTCAAATCACTAGATTGCGTGCGAAAAGCCTGGATGGGGACGTAAAGCTTTGAGCAGACCCCTTGGTGTTATCAGACGGGAGTAGGCTACATGCCGATTCCGGGTTTTCACCCTTTTCCTAGAAAAATACAAACAACCTGTTTTCCAATCATTGACCGGGTCAAGGATGGAATGAATGAAACCCCATCTTGCGACGAGGATAGGAATTGTGCCGGCTGTCGAGGCCTGTCGCACTCTTCTGGGGCAATGATTAATGACTGACAGACAGGGTGCGAAATCGCGGGGGGGGGGGGGATGGGAGGGTTCCCCCCCCCCACCGATGATTTTATCTCAAAGCTTCCCCCCCACTAAAATTGCCCAGGGGGATTCTTTCATTATAAAATGAGGAAAATTTAACACATATATTACTGAAATCAATGTATTTTACTGTACATATTTTCATAAAAACATCAACAATAATACACATAAGTTAGAAATAATAGGATGACTGCCAGACGTTGAGCAATAAAACAACCCAGCGGTGGCAACTCCGCACATGCAGCCTATTTTTCATGTTTCATTCTGGCAATTCCATCTGAAATAAGGGAATAATTTTTCATTGAACATCATTCTTGTTATAACAACGAAATTCAAACAAAAACATTTTAAATTTACATTTTTAAGGGAAGGAGGTAATTTACTTAGAAGGGAATTATATACCCCTAGATACTGTTGAAGTAAACACTAGTATTTAAGCCCTACGATTCTTCTCCCCCCAGCATTTTTTACCGATTTCGCACCCTGCTGATAGATGAAATGAAATTATATTGGAGAATGTTTCTGGAATGAAAGATGACAGAGAAAACCGGAGTACCCGGAGAAAAACCTGCCCCGTCTCCACTTTGTCCAACACAAATATTACATGGAGTGAGCGGGATTTGAACCACGGAACCCAGCGGTGAGAGTCCGACGCGCTGCCGCCTGAGTCAGGGAGGCTTTCTTACCCTTCCCCTACCTTATTATTATTATTATTATTATTATTATTATTATTATTATTATCATTATTATTATTATTATCATCATCATCCCACATCCAGACGCGCAGATTGCCCGTGGGCGTCAAATAGAAAGACCTGCACCAGCCAAGAGCCATGAAGATCTTTAAAATAAAACGTAAAAATATGTATCTTTACTCCTCAAATATGTAAAAAAAAGTACTAAAGATGGAAATATGGACAAATATAGAAAACGATATATGTTTTAAATCATTCCACGTATCCTAATTCGTAAAGATATGGCACAATTTTCACTGTGGGTAATGAAGAAACTAATATGTATTTCCAGAGAAATAGCAGCGCAGCTGGTTCTATTGCTGCAATTTACCAAGAAAATGCTCTTCTGAACAAATTATCATCAACGATATCGGAAGAATTACTTTTTGACCTTGAAGAATATCAAAGGAACTAGAAAATAATGTTATGTGGAAACGAACAGTCTTTACACTGGTGGTTGATATAATTATATCCGCCCAATCATAGAACGTAATAAAACTTAATTCTTTCTTGTACAAGAGTTACCAGTGTTGTGGCTAATGCCTGTTGTACACGATCAAATTTTTTTTTCAGTTCAATATTCACAAGAAAAGTTGTAAAATCTTGTCAATTTGTTCAACATTGCTGAAGGTTTGACAAGATTTACAAAGATTTGTCAAAGTTGGATAGCACTTAGTTTCAGCATGGAGGAAAGGTAAAGGGTACTTGTGGTTCTTGGACAAGCAGTGGAATACATTCTTAAGAAGAAGAGATACGCACAGTAAACCGCAATTTACATTGGGGGGGGGGGGGGGGGATATTAATGTGGTTATCTTCAACACAAGTTTTACAATGTATTTACTGCCATAACGTCATTTGCAGAGGTTATGTTAAATTGCATTTACCCACATTAAATGAATAAAAATGATAGCAATGCAATGGAAATTCATATCTTATTAAATGAAAATCTATTAGGAATTCTATAATAATATGCGAAGATCATCGTAGATCGATCTTTGCTGACAGTGTTTACTTATAGGTCACCTTACGTCAGGGCCTCTCAAACGCCCAAAATCTCGCGCGTGCAAACTGAGGCGCAGGGGTCCTCTACACAGTGCATCGGTCCCACTCGGCTCGGCTCGGACCAGCGCGTCGTCTCAGGGTGACTCGGCTAAGCTCGGCTCTACTCGGCTCGGATTTGGAGCGCTACGGAGCAAGTGAGGAAGTGGGAGAGAGGCGGAGCGAGCTAGACAGGCATGGGGAAAGAGAGAGACAGCGCTATTGCTGCAAATCGAGGAGTGGGGGTATGGACTCTGGTCAACCAAGCGAAGTCGTCTTTTGCACCGTGCACCGCGCAATGCACTGGTGCATGCACCCTGAGAGGCCCTGCCTTACGGTAATAAGCAGAAAAATTGTCCACTTCCTTGGGATATTTATCTTGAAATTTTCTCGTGCGCTGCCATTTTACTAATTTTATTGTGGTAATCTACGGAATCGACTGAATATAAGATGTGCCTCATACTTAGCAGTTAATACACACACAACATTCTTCGATCACGAAGACAGCCATTTTTGTTGTTTTCATTAACGTCCCGGCAATACCAGCATGCCTAGCGGTATAACGCGCACCTTTAGTACTTGAATTCCATTCGTCACTTCTGTCGAAGGTTTGACAATTTTTTGATCGATTAGAACATATTTAATTCACTTTCAAGACTTTTGGAGACTTCACGAGTCTTGTAATGTATTGCAAGCGATTTTACAAGTAAATTTGTGAAGTATTGAAAATTCTTGTAAAGTCTTGAATTTGACAAGAATTTTATCGTGTACAACTGGCTAAACCCTCAGTCAATTAAAAAGTTTAGAGCGTATTTATCTCTTTATTGAACAATTTTCAGACAACGTCGTTTGGTTATTGAAAAACACTTCTATTTTTCTCTCTGTATAATATTGCCTTTGCTCTTATCTCAAACGTATGAATTTCCGGCCGTATTCTTTGTTCTCGCGAAGAACACTCGCTGGACGGAGGAGCAAGAGGGCACACAGTCCAGGGTAATAAACTGCCATCGCTACTGGCCGCTTGCTTCGCTTATCTTGTGGGGAGCGAAACGCGTATACCTACCATGACAGATGTCGCAAATCTCACGAGCGGTGCGGTAGTGGTCAGTTCTGGTTCTCTCTTTTATACGGACGCTTTCTTGTTCAAAAAAATATTGCTAGTTCCAGATTTATGAAGCTGTTAGATATCTAAAAGAATTAAAATTGTTTGTTACGTGCATGTCCTGCTGCTGCCGCCTCCCTCTCTATGTGTATATAGACAAGTCCTCCGTGATTTATTCATCAAACATTTGTTTTGATTTTGATATGTGGTTTTAAAGCTACGGAACTATATACTTGTAAAATAAATGAGTTCAAATGAAAAATGGAACAAATACACACAGAGAGAAAAAAAAGAGTTGTATAAATATTGACATAAATCGCCAGGTTAAAAAATCACCAGGAAACACAAGCGGACCGAGGTGTTTCTGCTAGTCGATTAAAGTGTCTAATACACCGTTTGGTTCTAAAATTTATGACGTGAAAATTTTCATCGGATTGGAAGTGTTAGGGCGAATATTATGTGTATCCTCTAATTCAAGTAAACATCGGTAGTAAGACGTTTGTGAATACAATGGGAATTAACAATTATCCATTAAAATCACGCATTCTACATAAGTGCCCAACGCAAACCATATGGTTCAACATCCACTACTCCATCTCGAATTAAAATATTATTCATTAAGTAATAATGATAAGATGTTGGTATCCTGATAATTACTGCCCACTGGGGACTTCTTACACATGACATAAATTGCTCAGACCAACTATAATATATCTAATGACTAGAGAGAGATATCTGCCAGAAAATGTCATTCAATCTGCCAACTGGAGTGTTATGGAGACGAAATATTCCTGATTACTACGAGACAAAATTGTCATTGATATAGTATATCCTATCATCGTGATTAGTGAATTCCCCTCACAAAGATTGTGGTTGAGGGAATGTCTTGTTTACCAATAATCGTAACCACTTGAAAAATATATGCTTTATTGTTAGTAAATACATCATAATTATTAATTGCAATCGAATTATTATTATTATTATTATTATTATTATTATTATTATTATTTCCTACCTCACGGTTCTACGACAGACTAGAAAACATTGAAAAGACAGAAAGGAAGATCTTGAGGAAGATACTAGGGCCCAGGAAAGTGGGTCAAGAATTTAGACTGCGACCAAATGAGGATCTATACAAAAGGACCGAAAAAATCACAATATCCTTCAAGAAGAGAAGACTCTGCTTCTACGGACACATTAAAAGAATGCCACCAGAGAGAACAGCCAAGCGAATTCTGGAATACATGGAGAACAGGAAGACACAAACTAGCTGGCTTAAAGGGGTCAAGGAGGATATGGAGGACAATAATATAACACAGCAGGTAGTATACAACAGACAGGAACACAGAAAAATCATCAACAAAATTAAGGTATTCCAAGATCAAAGTAGCAAAAAACGGACCGGCAACAACTGGTCACGAGAACGTAAAGAAGCCCACTCCGAAAGGATGAAGAAGTACTGGGCCGATCGAAAGAGGAAGAACCGTAAATGAATGATGCTTAACGTGGTCCATAGTAGACCCATTCGAAAATAATAATAATAATAATAATAATAATAATAATAATAATAATAATAATAATAATAATAATAATAATAATCTATATAAATAAAATCGTAAGGACCGTGTGTCTGTACATTGACTATTTTAGTGACATTTTCATTCAGTTATCCGTTTTTTAAGATTTTTAAGTGTACTGTATGTTGGTAAGTGTATTGTCACTAGCACGTCCTATTTACTTTTAAGTAGGGACGTCGTGATGAGTCTGATGGAAGGACCTCCTAAAGAGCAAAACTTAAAGTTGTTGATGGACAAATGGTTCACACCATATTATTTTATGTGTGCGCCGAAGGACGCTGGCATCCTTGAAGAAAGAACTGTATGAGTTGCCCGACCATTCAGGTTTAAAAAATCCACCTTTCTACCACTTCAATAATCTTTGATTATTCTTACATTAAAAGATCATTAACCTATTTTTAAACGGTATTTGTTTATTTTTGTTTTGAAAACATCTTCAGCCATGCGCGTAGTTTAAGATTAAAATACATACGAAGTACATTTTTCATAGATAAACATAGTTAACAACACATAGTTAAGAAAAACTTGTCCTAATCCTGAAAAACGCTTAAATACTATGAGTCGTTGAGTCTTGGAGCTTGTGACATATCTTGTTCGTGAAATCCACATGATATTTTGTGATAAAGTTTGTCTTAATAACCTCCTGAAGAATGAAGAACTAAAATTATATATAATTATTCAGAAAAAGAGCATTCAGTAGGTCACTTGTGAGTAGAAAGAGAAAATTTCTTAATTCGGACGAAATAGACCAATTGTGTTTGAACTCCATGTGCAGCGTGTCCAAATCCCGCGTCACCTCCCACAGCTGACTGACACCTGATTAACTTTCACTCACAGCTGCCTTCCTTATGTTCTTAAGAATGTGTTGTTAAGTATGTAGATCTATGAAACCTGTACTTGGTATTTAAATCTTGAACTATGAACACGGCTGAAGATGTTTTGAAGAGAAAACGAAACATGTACCGTTTGTAAATGGTTGTATGTTCTTTTAATGTAAGAATAATTAAAGATCATTAGAGTGGTGGAAAGGTAGAATTTTTAACTTTTTAGTGGAGTTTTTTACATACTAAAATTCCACCACGGACCAATATGAAGTTTATAACATCTAACATCCAAATGCATCCCGAAATCCGATTCTGAAATCAAGAAAGAGGATTGTGGTTCATATATTTTTCCCATGGAGGGAGAAAAGTACATCAAGCCCTCAAGTGGTACGACAACAAAGCTGTCAATTTCTCTCTGTCCTTCCTATCCGGCCTCCCTTGGTCGACTCTTATTCATCTCCGACCCCAAAGGTATTAGATTTGCGAGGCTTAGGGAGTTTTTTACTCTCACGCCCTTCGTGGTCCTTTTCTTTCTTTGGCCGATACCTTCATTTGCGAAGTGTGGTATCCTGTTCATTCTTTCCCCTTTGATTAGTGTTAATAGAGAATGGTTTCACAAGTATACTTAACAATAATCACCACAACCAACCCACGGAACATCTCGGTGGAAGAAATAGAAAGGATAAGCCAAAGACGTAAGGTTCTTTGGCGAGAGTGCAAAGGGAAGGGCACGTAGATTGTGTAAACGTGACCCACAGATGACCGAATCAATTAATAATAATAATAATAATAATAATAATAATAATAATAATAATAATAATAATAATAATAATTGTACCGTGAGGTACACATCAACCCCGCACATTTAAAAGAAGCGCCTTAAGGAACGCTATCTATAGAACTAATCCTGATACCGCTAATGCATACAGTTGACCAGAAGATGTCACTACTGAATAACTGAGTAATATGTAATTTTAAAGTTTCCTTAACTGACTGGATTTACCGGTATTTGTTTTGTTTTGGTGTATATCAAGAAGTTCTCACCTTTCTTCATAGATGTCTCAGCAAAAAAACTGAAGTCATGCACTCTGGTGCAAGGTGGAATAATGAGCGATTTAAAGTTTTGTTTATAAGTTTTCTCAACTAAATTGACTTTCATTTATTTTTATACTTCAAGGTTTTCAACACTTCCTTCTCATCGCGCCAGCTTTGGAGTCTGGCCAATCACAAATTTTCTGTATTTATTTTTCTGCCAATCATAAGCTTATCCAATACAATGAGAGGGAGTGTCCGGATTTAGTCCAGAGCCTTCTCGAACCCTCCCCTCGGGTATAAAAACTGCGGCTTTTTCAAGTTAACTTGTCTTATTGATCGTCGAATTTCTGAGTGTGTGTGTTAAGACAAGAGGCGGGGTGCCTCATTCTTCGGCAGGCAGAACATCATCCCAGGTAATGGCCACCAGTTGTCTATCTCTGTAGCTATCTTCGCAAATTTATCCGAGGGGAAGGTTCTAATTTTTAACTATGTAACCATCTGTTTTCTAAAAATGTAAACTCCTTCTTGCTAATGTAAAATTTCATAAAGTCTTAAACTGTAAATTCGAGGATAGAGAGTGCGTTACCCTCTCGAGTTCCCCTTCAATTTATCTTGAGGTGACGACGATTTTGTAACTGTTTTTCGTCCTGTAAAGCATTAATTATCTTTTCGTTCTAGTCACCTCAGTAGTGTGGGATTAGCCTCTGCATCATCGGGCTAAAAGCCCAAGTAGGGTTTTAAAACTTTGTTTTCTAGGGGCGCGAGTATACGTCTTCATACATTATTGTGTTGGGGCCAGTAATTTATCCTGTTCTTCCTTTCATTAAGGACCAGTAGTATGGGTACTAGATACCCCTGTGTTAACTAAATTGTAAATTGTAGGTTGTGCCTAGAGAGGCCAGAGATGGTAAGGTTTTGTGTAAAGTCGCCTTGAATAGTCTGTAAGCAATTGAGAGCTCAGTCCCCTCGGTAAAATTTGGAGAGCATGTAAGCTCTTTTCTGATTTTTGTGTAATATTGAGTGGTATCTTTGGAAGGCTGTAAATTGTAACGGTTGGAGCAAAGAGCTCTTGAAAATTGTGTCTCGGGAGATATCTCTCCTTATCTAACTAAACGCAACATTAGCGACGTTGTAAACGTGTAAATGTGGAGCTCGAAGCTCAAAAACTTTGTAAATTACCTATCCTTGGGTTTTCTATTCTAGGGTCAAAATTGTCATTGTACCTGGTACCTTGTTCTTTCACAAAGTGAATAATTTTGTTAACAATTTAATTTTTTGAAAAGAAATATAACCTTTATTTCAACATTAAGCCCGCACCTTCTTTCACCTCTCTCTTCCACAGAAACTTCGTAATAATAATAATAATAATAATAATAATAATAATAATAATAATAATAATAATAATAATAATAATAATATCAACATTATTTCGCTAAGCGAGTTCTCTGCGTGGTGAAGGCGACTTAGCTGTAAACTTGCATTCGGGAGATGGTGCGTATAAACTCTACCACCGTGGCTTCTCATTTTCTCACCAGACAAATGCTGGGACTGTGCCTTAATTAAGGCCACGGTGGCTTCCTTCACGGTCCTGGTCTTTTCTATTTCATTATCACCGAAATCTATCCGAGTTAGTATGACGTCAATACTACTAGCATAAAAAAGAGAAAAGAAAGAAACGTGGGGGCTGTGTGAAGGTTACGCTGCAGGCGTTTTTGACGTAAGATATCCGCGTGGGTGTTAGAAGGAATTGGATGCGGAGTTAAGATTTAGGTAGACGTTTCTTGCTATACTCGTCTCTTAAGAATGTCGTGAAATCACATTATTTTCAACATCCAGTGACTCAATTACATCTTGTTGAGTCTTTCCAGGATTATCTGTCTGCAAGGACTAGACGGGAGTAGCAGTAGCGAGTTAGATGCACTCCTTTGTGGCTAGTGGCACTCGACTCTCTTATGTCGTATATACATTCTCTACACCGCGCTTCGGACACTTGGGTTTCTTCGTCTATGACTCATTCCTTCTGGTTTGAGAGGTATACTCGGACATTCTTTAAATTAAGGTATCGAGATATTTATGAAATGTTCATAAAATTCTCAACTGTTCCACAATTTTTCACGTAGGTATCTAGTCAAGTTTTCTCACAAATATTATTATATATATCGATAGATCTTACGTAGACAAAACTAATAATGTTAATAATGTTATTGGCTTTACATCCCGCTAGCTACTTTTGTGATTTCGGAGACGCTGTGGTGCCAGAATTTAGTCCCGCAATAAATCTACTGACAGGAGGTTAATGACACCTCACAGTATGTGTTAACGAGTCGTGATCCTGAACTATATTAACCTTTCCAGTGTCGCTGAAATAGTGTGTGTTTTGCCTGAATGATAATCTTTTTTAAGGAAAATGTTCAACACATATTTTTTCTAATAGTTTTCATAAAAATATTTCAAAAGAGAAAACGATTTTTACCGAATGCTCCGAACTCCGATTTGACGAAATGGTTCCGCTCCCTACTTCATCATCTAAAAGGAATTTTAATATACGTTTAGGAACTTCTTTTGAAGTCTGTTATAGCTTACTAGCTGTCACCGTCACAGTTTTGAAATTATTGAAGGAAGTCTGACGAAAACTTCTGTGGGAGGGAGGATTTTACCGAAAAACGTTATTAGGCCTCTATCATTTACGGAGAATTAGCATATCAATAGCGCTGTATACCTAGTGTGTCTGTATTTACAATGAAGTGGAACTAGAAATGGGAAGGAAAGAGATGTGGCCTGCATGGTAGGTTTCATCCAAATATTCGCTAGGTGTGAAGTGAGAGACGTCGAGTATCCACCTCTAAAGTGTCTAGTTGTATTACCAATGATTTGGTGCAAGCCAGCCAACTTGTAGTTTTACGTGACTGTTGATATCATGATTATAACCAGGACCTCCAGTTTTAAACGGAATAAAAACGCAGGGATGTGACTTCGTTTTTAAAATCCTATATAAGGTAGGGGGGCCAAATTCTGTGCCCGCACCTAATTTCGTCCCCCTACGGATTTTCAGTTTGTACGGTTGGTATCTAATGTTAATCCGCTTCACACGCGTAGCCTCATCCCGTTGTCTTGTTGTGAGAGCTGGTTGTGTGCACCACGTTTAGTTTCCTTGTACAAGGAGGATTCATTTTTCATGTTGAGCTGAGTTAGTGCAGCATTGGAATTGAGAGCCTTTCATTCCTAGGGTGAGCACTGAATGTGTATGAAATACTGGACTGCATTGCAGTCGTGTGGTGTAGTTACTGGCGTGTAATCGCTACAGTCAGGTGGTTGGCGTGAGTTACTGTAGTGGCCATTATAATAAATCAGGGAATGTTCGTAATTTCGTCCCCTTCATTTTATTTGTTATTTATGTTTATTATTATTTTCAGGTGGGAAAAACACAAAAAGTGCGAGAAGGAGGCTATGAAAAAGGCTGTTAAGGCAGTGAGGGACAAGATAATGGTTTGAAAACGTGCAGGTAAAGCGTTTAACATCCCACGAACAACGCTAAAAGACAATATTAAAAAATAATACCAAGAAAACATTTTTCATAAATGGCCTTCAGGTAATTCATTATAAGGAATGTCTTTGGTAAGGTAAGAAAGGGAAAAATATATTAAAACTAATTGTACTTTTCATAAATTTCGTGGAGGACGAAATTACGAACATATTTTTGGTAGATTAGTTTTTGTAGTTTTTACGTCAAATATTCACAACCTTTCGTTATAACAGTTTTATTGTAACTTGCCCGTAATTGGAGAATATATTCAGAAACGTATACAGCCTACCAATATACCTTGTCAAAAAATGATATTCTTGAATTTCTACGAGTCCAAATTTGCTAAGGCGATGAAATATGGGCCCACCTTATACATTGGCCGGGATTCAAACTACGGCCGCTTTGTTGAGAAGCCACTGAATATACAATTCGGCTGTGTTTACCCGAAGAACTAACGCACTTCGTTCAAGTTCTAGAATCGAATCCAAGCCAAGAAAACGGGAAATATTGCAGAGGTAATTATGGTGCTGCTCAGCATATCACCCTCCACGCACCGCGGTCGCCGTCCGGTGTACTTTACCTTCTACAATCGAAAGTTGTTCAACCATTGGATATGTAGGACGAGGGGGTCAGGAAACTGGTTTTAACACCAGTCGATGGCCTGGAGAAATACGCACTTACTTTCAAACATTACATGAAACAGTTACTGTAGAAGCAATTACATGCTTAAGAGCTCATTCCGGTCAGCTTGAAGCTATTTTGCAGTAGCAATAAGCCGCCTCACGATCTTCCAACCGGATGATTTGATGCAACCCACAGAGCAGCCCAGTGTGGGCAGTTGCCTACGTAAACCTGAATACGGCGCTTTACCGTAACTTAGAAATGATGTAAAAATGCGTTGCTTGATATGTGAAGACGAAGTATTCTCCTCAAGTTGCCGTATGCCGATATTTTACAAGAATATATTCGTTCGTAATCTTATCTGAACTCCTCGGGGGCTCAGCGTAGACGAGACTTCGAATGCCATGAGCCCTTGTATGGTCGTCATAGTAACTTGTCTGACACTCACCTTCCAAGTCGACCGTGGTAAGTTTCCGACTCGTTGGCTGAATGGTCAGCGTACTGGCCTTCGGTTCAGAGGGTCCCGGGTTCGATTCCCGGCCGGGTCGGGGATTTTAACCTTCATTGGTTAATTCAAATGGCCCGGGGGGGTGGGTGTTTGTGCTCTCCCCAACATCCCTGCAACTCACACACCACACATAACACTATCCTCTACCACAATAACACGCAGTTACCTACACATGGCAGATGCCGCCCACCCTCATCGGAGGGTCACCTTACAAGGGCTGCACTCGGTTAGAAATAGCCACACGAAATTATTATTATTATTATTATTATTATTATTATTATTATTATTATTATTATTATTATTATTATTATTATTATTATTACTCTCGTATTATTTCGTTCAATTCCTGATACCAACATTTTCTGGGGTAAATGGTGGATTCCAGTCCAGTTGTACTGGAATGGGTCAGTCTCGTGAGGGTAGATTTAACTTCACGGTGGTGGTGGTAGTGGTGGTGGTGGTGGTGGTGGTGGTGGTGGTGGTGGTGATTATTGTTTTAAGAGGAAGTACAACTAGGCAACCATCCTCCATCACGAAAAGGAACTCTGTGGGATGACATTTTTGACACTTTGGGTTGGCTGGTTTTCTGCTGACCGCTGGTCGCCAACCCATCATCTTAAGACGGGATCATACACAGAACCTTCATTTTTTTACTTATTATTTTACAATTTGATTTGTTTTGCACCGATACAGATAGGTCTTATGGTGGCGATAGGATAGGAAAGGGGGAAGGAAGTGACCGTGGCCTTAGTTAAGATACAGGCGCAGCATTTGCCTGGTGTGAAAATCGGAAACCACGGAAAACCATCTTCAGATCTGCCGACAGTAGGGCCCGATCCCACTATCTCCCGAATGCAAGCTGATAGCTACGTGACCGAAACCGCGCGGACGCCTGTTCAGTACCTTCAGTTTTATTCAGAATCCAAATCACGTAGGTATAAATTTTCATTTCAAATATCCCACTTGGATTGGCCGGGGATCGAGAATCTAGACACCAACACTCAGTTATCACGCCCCCTGATTGGGGTGTCATGAATTCGGTCCGAAGCACCATTAACATACATAACTCGCCCTTAGTGATCGAATGAATTCTCCCAAGTTTTCCAGAGCATTCGCATTTGACGCATGAATTCACCCCCAGCTGTCCAGGAGAAACATTTCTTTATTTCAAACAGCATAGGACTATCAGCGCTGATATTGTGGTATGGTTAAACATGTTTGTAACCATGGCGTACCGAGTACTCCGATGAGTGTTAAAAGGAGTGAAATGGTACTTCGTACAGTGGGATAATTTGAAAGCTATATTTAAAATAATTCATATAAGAGGAAATACATAAAAATAATATAGCATTAAAAGGAGTGTCTAAAAATAGGAATGCATTAAGGAATATGTACAAAGGAAATGTCAAAAATATTTTTTTGCTATTTGATTTACGTCGCATCCACCCAGATAAGTCTTATGGCGACGTCTAAAATAGTAGCAGCAGTTCATATCCATTTCGGGAGAAGTGAAAAAGCTACGCTTCTAACGAAAGAATACATTGTTATCGTATGTACTTCATATTCCATGATCTTCTTTAAAATGCAGTTCTCCGTTTTTGTGGGTTCTTTCGCTTTGCATCTTACTTTTGGATATGCACTCGATGTTCTTTAAAACTTCGATTATTTGAAGTATGTGTGGGTAGGAGGAATAGAACAATCCTTTCAACATAGCATGAAACGCCTCTCAGCTATTTGTAGCCCGAACGGAGCTTCCCGAATAATTTACGTGACTCAGCAAGTCAACAACTTTCGGGTGGGAGCGAGTTCATGTATCCTCAAAGAGAGAATAAATTCACGGGGGTGAATTCAAACAACATTTCTCCCTTACCACCCCTCCCAGTGGGTCCTAATTCATTGAAATCCCCCTGATTAATGTTAACAGAAGACGGTTACCCAGTTGTTATTCCTCTTAAAACAATAATCGGCACCACCACAACGGGCCTGGAAATGTACATCTACATCCATAAATTCACGCAGCAAATCAAATAATTTAGGAGTGGGATCATATTATTTGTACTTGGGGCCTGAAGCATGAATCTATAAACACTATACTTCAGCATATTTCCAAAGCTACCAGTGAAAATGTGTATATTATCAGGAAACACCATACAAGTTTATAATCGAAATACAGCCCCATAGTATAAACAGTTAGTGGGATTTAAAACAAATAACATCATTACAACGGATCCATGAAACACCGCAACAGTCAGATGTGTTCATACATTTCAAGTGCATTAACTCAAGTTATTTCTAGCATAATTTGGGTATGATTACAAGCATGATTTTTTCGCATAAACGATAAACACGACTGAAATTATTCTGAACTTATACCTTAACTAATCATATCACTCTAGTTAAGAAAACAGTAGTATTTTTGCAGATTACAGTGATACAATCCATTTAAAGTAAAATCTTCATTTTGCACTAACCACGCAAATACGACATTCATAGAGTATAACGAGCTTGTTCCAAAATTACGCGTGTTAATGGGAAACGAAGGGAGAGAAAACGGATCTTTTAAGCCAACAAAAATACCTTTCAGGCT
This sequence comes from Anabrus simplex, assembly GCF_040414725.1. Taxonomy (NCBI): domain Eukaryota; kingdom Metazoa; phylum Arthropoda; class Insecta; order Orthoptera; family Tettigoniidae; genus Anabrus; species Anabrus simplex. Next base: position 112,386,209 of record NC_090268.1, read on the forward strand.
TAATGTCCTCGGAAAGCTCCTTTTGGTATGACTGGTTAGGGTGAAAATGATAGGTTGGAGTACTTTCTAACTAATCTTGCCAAGTGTAATATTTGGAACGTTGTCTTTCGAACAGCTGGTTTCACCTTACCTCAGTTTAGAAGCTTACTGTACTACTTGTAAATCCCTGATTACATATATTACGGATGGTACTCCCGTCTTTTTTGGTATTTTTATATTTACTTGAACTTTCAAAACCTTCATAAATAGTTCACGTTTTTGGATCCGCCTTATCAATACTTACAGGTATAATCTTGAACTTATTATTTACACAATTTAATTAGTATATGTTTCGAGAACATTCCATTCTCCTCATCAGCCCACAACTATGAAAACTCTCTTAGCATGTCCCTATTAATTAAATTATAAAATCACTACATGTACTTAAAATAATCTAAATGCTACGGTTGAAACTCTTGATCTTTACGTTTTGATTGACCTTGAAAGGCTGCCTTAATAGTATTTTCTCTAAATTTAATAATTGAAATTATTACTATTATATTTTTTAAGTCCGCTTATGTATAAAATGACGTTGAAATTTCAGGATCCCATGGGCTTTTATACTGGTACATTATTATCTATTCGGGGGATTCTCACTCACCCGGTCGCCTGCGCTGCGAGCCTGTCTCCCGCCAAACACTTTGCCGTAATGCGGCCAGCGCGTGTTTTCGTTCAAGATTTACTGTACGTTATGAAGGTATTATGTACAAGGCGTATTTTTAAAGTAAGTACCGTCTTGATATAGAAAAAAAGGTAATGCCATTTTAAACAATTCTTTTTTTACATGTAAGGCTGTACCTTAAACTACTTCTCAACGTAAATTCCAGGCATATTAAGGCACTTATCATATCGTGAAGCTAGCTTCTGAATTCCATCCGCATAGTAATCTGCAGCCTGATGTGTCAGCAACTGCCACGCGGTCTTTTTTTAGGTCATCATCATCATCATCGTCGTTGTGGCGTTGACTTCCTAAATGCTTTCTCAGGAACAAGTGATAGTCACTAGACACTAGTGTCGTGCATTGTTCGAACTTGAGACGGGTAAGCAAGACAGAACATCATGTGCCTAGCTGCATATGCAACCAGTATCACGCACGAGTGGAGCGTGTAAGCTAAAATGCCCGAGTTTGCTCCAATTCGTTCGACAGGTTATGTTCGGAGCGAAGCTTGCTGACTAGGGAGGATGGCCTTGCTTGCTTCACTGACGTTGCAAACAATGTGGATTTTCCAGATATAGGGAATCCCTTGTTTACATACAACAAAGCCCGGGAATTCGGAGCTATAAAAGGGCGAAGGAATGGTTGATTTACGGATCGCTCTTCCAATCTCGGAAACCGATCTATGCCACTTTTTACTACGGCTAGGGAACACTCCAGTCTCCAATTCGTACCCTAGCCGTGACAACCAAGCATAATCAGGCCAAGACACCAAACTGGAAGTCGGCCTCCCTCCAACATGCCCAACTGCATAATTCCTGGCGTAGATCGCTCCTTCACCGACGCTGCCTTATTCGGGTACCTCAAAAACAAAGGAGTACCAGTATTAAACCTAAGCCGTATACTGGTGGATTTTATACCCACCGACCGAGTCCTGATCCAACTTCCCACGGAAGAAGCTGTCCAAAATGCCATAAGAAGGGGCATCTACATAAATGGAAGACCACACTACGCAGAACCATGCCCAGCCTACATGGAAAATGACTTCGAACCGATCCCGAGAGCCCAGCCACCCCAACAACTCCATCCTCCATTACCACGGCCACCACCTCCATACACCCCCCCACGCCATCCGTTGACCTACCCGCACACCACAACAACTACCACTATCACCACCACCATTGCTACCTCTCCCCTCCACCCCACCACTCCCATAACTTCCTCAGTGATGACACACTCCTCACCCATAATGACGTCCCCTCAACCCACCAAGCAGCCTGATCCAGTAAACCTACAGCCCGAAGAAGAAGACGCCACCAGCGTCACCATGGAAACTAGAAGAGCAACACCACCACCAGCTCCCGAGTCCAACGAAGCAACTCCGCCGACACCACCACCAGCGCCTCAGTCCATTACCAGCTGCGTTATTAGAGGAATCAATCCAGCCATACCACAGGAAATCATCACACAGGAACTTCAGCGATCGGGACTCAACCTGAAGAAAGCAGCCAGGATCCACAACACGGTCGGGCCCACCTACATGGTGCGGCTCCTTCTCCATCAACCCGAAGATGCACAAAGACTAATACAGCAAGGGATTCAGCTCTTCGGAAAACAGCACCGGGTGGAACCCTCTCGCTCTAACCCTCAACCACCCACCCGCCCCAACACGAACCCACCCCGGAACCAACCCCGCCTCCCCCACCATCGCAGCCCACCTACTAACTCTAACCTTCTCGTCCTACTACTCACTTCCCTCGTAAACATCACCTCCTTCTATCAACAAACCATCCACCTTCTCCTATCCAACAACAATACTCTTAATTAAAATCTGTGTAACTTGTAAACTTGCAAATCTGTACTGTAATCATCCAATATATGTAAACCTTTGTAACTAATGTAATAAGAACCAATAAAAAGCACGAGAGCAGATACTGCACCCTTAGCCAAGAGGCCAATCCTCCACATCACTAAATTAAAAGCACCCCCCCTCTCTCATCTAACGTTTTAAATCCCCAAACCCCGCCGAATCTCCTGGCCAGAGAGAAGGCGTTACCTTCTAGGTGGCCCGCCCCTCCCCTTCGGGGAGGGGAATGAAAACATCCCCCTTGGTCCTTGGTCCTTGATTTACCCTTTTGTTTTGAGCTGAAGTTCACCATGGCACGTGAATCGACGGACAGCGTTATGACTAAAAAGCAGTGAATATGAACTAATCAAGAGAGATGGGCTCAGTTCTGATGTTTAGAAGAAGTTCCTGCTTGTGGTCACTGCAGATAGTCAGCAGACATGGTATGTTTCCTGTGAAATGTGCAATGTACTGTTAACATATAAACCCGGTACAACTCATTTAAAAAGAAACACATTCGCAAATTTAATGCTGGCTTTTCTCGCCAAGTATTGCCCGGCATTACAAAGCAAACCGTAACTAGCGCGTGTGAATTCATGTGTGCCAAAGATTTCCGACCGTTTAACACCGTTGCCGGAGAAGGCTTTAAAGAATTAGGGCAAGAACTGATTAATATCGGTGCTAATTTTGGAAAAGTAGATATCGTTGATGTGTTACCGCATCCTTCCACCATCAGTAGAAACGGCCAAGCAAATGCAGATGAAATACGAAGCGAAATAATGCCGCTGATTATTTCTGGTATGCACGACAAATGTTTCTCGGCTACTGTTGATATATGGACTGACCAATACAACCAAGCCCATTATCTGACGCTGACTACGCAATATATAGACAGAGAGTAGAAGCTGATCAGTAATGTGGTTTTTACAGTACTACAAAATTTGCAAATACAAAGAAAACAAGTGCAAGTATAATTGAGGAAGTTCACGAAAGAATGTCCGAGTTAAACATTCCTCAGTGTGATTATGAAGACATGTTTTTTGTAACAGATCAGGGTTCAAACATAAAGACAGCTTTCGAAGAACATAGATGTGTGCCTTGTGATGCTCACTGCATAAATACAGCACTTGCGCACGTATTCGATGAAACGAGATTTCTTATGAAAGATGCTCCACTATCTGCAAAGACAATGAACTTCACAAAGGCAGTAGTGAGGTACCTGAAAAAAGCGGTCTTGCTGCCCAGCTTCAAACAACGGTACAGCAAGAAGTAATGACGACGTGGAATAGTCTCTATACGATGTTACAGTTTGTTTTTAAGCAGGAGGAATACACGTGGCAGTACGTGAAATTCATTAACCATTTCTCCGACAGGAGCGATATTTACTACATTATTTTCCAGTATTGCTTACCTATATATATATACGAGGCCGCCCGAGTTCAGTATATTGTAGAATCACAGTCTGTTTAATTATTGACAGTTACATGCGCAGTCATAAGTCCACCATTTAGGCAAAAGCGAATGTTTCCATAGATAAAGGTGCGCGAGACAAACAACAGAGTACGGCTAAACAAGAACGAGGGGAAGGGAGCACTTCTACCTTTGCCTGACACAGCGCGTGAAGGAGCGAATACGAAGGGGCAAGTTCGAACGAACATAGTTCGCCTCGCCTGTGAGAAGCGAGGCTCGGTCGTAGCCATACTCGCCAAATATGAACCGAGCACAGAGCGTGTTTTGCACGACATTACTAGACACTAGGTCACGACTATACGGAGAATGATCAAATTGTCCCCAATCATTTGAAGCGATGAGGTTTCAGATTCGATTAGCCGTGTGAGATCGCACATTGTCATGAAACAAAAGAATCCCCCTTGTGAGCATGACAAGCCGTTTGTTTTGGATTGCGTGAGCACAACTTCCGATAATCTAAGCATCTTGACACAATTTCATAAAGAACACTCCTTGAAATTTCAGGCAACTCATAACTTAATGACGAAATCTTAAAGCATCTGTTTTCTCGAAACTTTCCATCAACATTTTGGACCAAGTCTTCAGTATTGACGGTCGCCGACTACGCTTCTCGTCGTGGACATTAGTACGGCCTTCTTACCTTTCTTTTGCTCACAGTGTCTTCTCCATACACTTCGCTAATCTGCCAATAAATTTCAACAGCTTTCACGCTTTTTTCCATTTAAAAATCGAATCACAACGCGTACTTGACACTCGTTGGGACAGTTAATTGTCAGACACATATTCAATACGCACAAAAAAAAAAAAAAAAAAAAAAAACGTAAATACGGGCGAATGCGTCCGTAATAGCGTTTGTGGCTAACCTATAGATGTACATACTGAGTGTGCATGCTCAGAACGACGATCGGAGCGCTGCAGCGGCCATATTTAAAAACGGTACTTACTTTAAAAACATGCTTCGTATATACACGCACTCACGTAATGAAAATGGCATTGAAACAACACACTGAGCACTAAACACGTGAACATTTGACTAAACTGATCCTTACGCTGATAAAGCTTTCAGCAGATGGCAAAGGAGAGAAACTTGTGGCGCTGAGAAGCGCATCACGGCAAATTGCTTAGCGGGAGACAGGCTCGCAGCGCTGACGACCGGGCGAGTGAGAATCCCCCTAATAGATAAAATAATGTCCCTGCAACTGTGGGCTGATGAAGAAAATGATATTCTCGAAACATGTACTCATGAAATATGTAAATAATAAATTCGAGATTATACTTGTGAGTATTGATAAGGCGGATCCAAAAATGGAAACTATTTATAACACGAATGAAGAGATACTGGAACGAATTGGTGAGAGGAGATTGATTTGACTAAATTTGACGACAAGAAGGGATAGAATGATGGGACACAGGACTTTTTCAGTTGGTTTTTGATGTAGGTATATGGGGGAATAAGAACAGTATACAAAGGTATGAATATGATAAGCAGGTTAGAGCAGATGTAGGATGCAGCAGTGGCAAAAGATAGGGGGGCATGGAAGCTGCATCAAACCAGTCTGTAGACTGATGATTCAAGCAACACAACGAAACGATATACTCCCATTACAGTGTAAGATATTTTATAAAATGGTTTTTTTTACAAAATATCTTTGACGAATATCCTTGATAATTTACTGCCAGCCTTAGAGAAAATCAAAGGAATACGAACTCATGTAAAAGTAAAAAGTAAAAAAACAGGTATATAATTAGCGAAGTGCCGCAAGACTTATAAGGCCTACTTCCTGTTTGAATAGCAGTGTGTGGTATGAATTTAGCAGATGCACTTGAGTGTGCCTAATGATATTCTAAACGTTATTCCAAAACTGTGATACATCTTTACACTTTGTAAACAATCGACGAGTAGTTCAATCTCGGTGTAATCCCATCCCTAATTGTTCATCTCTGCTGCCCGTTAGTTTTAATTAAAGATTAGTTCAAGTGTTTGTTTTAATTACGGTTAGTATTTACATGCACTCAATTGAGGTGTCCAATACTAACATTTGTTTTGGAAATGACATATTACAATTGCCACGCAATTTCACCTGCCACTACGGTTTTCATTTTAGTGGTTTGTGAAATGTTAAAGATGTCAGTACTATTACCGTTACCTTCCTATTTACCTTTCTTTTCATTTCTTAATTCCACCCACCTTTCCGTCTATCCGTCTTTCCTTCTTCTCTTATTCCTTCACATCCTCTAACACTTCCTCCCTTCCATTTTTCCTACGTTCCATTCTGTATTCGTTCATCCTCTCTCCGTCAACTCCTACCCAAGCTTGCATCATATCTTCCTCCTTAGATACTCCCCCTTCCCTATTTATTTATTTATTTATTTATTTATTTATTTATTTATTTATTTATTTCTCTCTGTTCCTCTGTCAACCATCCTTTCCCTACCATCCTTCCTTCCTTTCGTCTTTCACACCTACTCACCCTTTCTACATTCCATCCCTTATTCGTTCATTCCTCTCTCCCTCCACTCCGTCCGTCTCCATGCTTAAATGGTTGGCGTGCTGGCCTTTGGTCACAGGGTTCCCGGGTTCGATTCCCGACAAGGTCGGGAATTTTAATCATAATTGGTTAATTCCACTGGCACCGGGGCTGGATGTATATGGTGTCTTCATCACGGCGCGCAAGTCTTCTACGGGTGTCAAATCAAAAGATTTGCATCTGGCGAGCCAAACTTGTCCTCGGACACTCCCGGCACTAAAACCCATAAGCCATTTCATTTTTTCCCTCCACTCCTACCCACCCTTGTTTCATATTTTTCTTCCTTGCACACTCCCTTCCTACCCTATTCTTTTCTTTATTTATTTCTTCATTTACAGTTTCTCTCATCGTGTGGCTGGCAGGCGCGGCCAGCTTATCTTCCTCCCGTTGACTCATCACTTCCCGTTACACAGCGCAGCGACTGCACGGGAATACTCGCACTTAGCAGTTCAGGTCCGTGCTTAGAACGTGTATTAAATGTTGATCTTTCGCTCCAACTATTCCCGAGTTGTGAAGTGTTACTTCGGGGTATAATTCTCATAATGCCTCCACATGTGTACACGGTAGGGAAGAGGGTATTTATGTACCGTAACTATGTGAAAACAGAGTCTTGCAGGGAAGACGTTCGGCGATTTGTAACACAATGTCCATGTGTACGCTCTCCACATAGAGAGACCGCGCGGAAACTCGTAAACAAATTGAGAGGAACTGGTTCTTTACTCGATAAGAAGTGAAGTGTTATAAAAAAGTTACTTAACGAGGAAAAAGTAAATGAAATCGCAGAACGATTAGAACGTACGCATACAAAATCCCTGAGACGACTTGGACGAGAAGCCGGGGTTTCGAAGAGCTCAGCATGGCGGGCTACGGAAATGTTAACATTGAAATTTGTGGATGCAGGAGGAGAAAGTTTCCAATATCCCCTATCATAAGGTACGAGCTTATTTTCTTAATTATTACTTTTAACTATTATCTCATGGCATGCACTGATAAAGTGAGCGAAATGCTGACCTTGTTGCTATATAGCGGAGCGGGCAGTGATGAGTCAACGGGAGGCCGGTAAGCTGGGCACTACTGTAGACCTCACTGTACTCATTTATTTATTTATTTATTTATTTATTTATTTATTTATTTATTTATTTATTTATTTATTTATTTCTCTTAGCCAAACTTCCGTCCATCCTTCTTCCCATCTTTCTTTTCTTCTTCCTTCCTTCCTTCCTTCCTTCCTTCCTTCTCTATTTCTTTCTTTTTATCTGTTATCGATCCTTTATTCCTTCTTTCCTCTCCCTCCCTATACCTAGCTTAATATCTTCATTCCTTTAGTTATTATTTCCTTTCTCCCTACCTCCCTCCCACCCTTCTTTCCTTTTCGTTTTTCACACCTAGTCACACTTTCTCCCTCCCACTTTTCTACCTTCCATTCATTTTTATTTTTTTATTTTTATTGAATTGCCCTTTGTTTTAACAACATTTGATCATCCTCCATATACAATGAACACTCACAGAAGACATACAAAAATGTGAATTGCTAGCGCAAAGTACTTATAAGAAATAAAATCCAAATCGTCCACATTCATCAAGTACATAAAACTACACTGAATCTCATTTTTTTCTAGTGGCTTTACGTCGCACCGACACAGATAGGTCTTATGGCGAAGACGGGATAGGAAAGGTCTAGGAGTTGGAAGAAAGCGACCGTGGACATAATTAAGGTACAGCCCCAGCATTTGCCTGGTGTGAAAATAGGAAACCACGGAAAACCATCTTCAGGGCTGCCGACAGCGGGATTCGAACCCACTATCTCCCGGATGCAAGCTCACAGCCGCGTGTCCCTCACCGCACGGCCAACTCGCCCGGTCTGAATCTCTTTTCCGGGAGGTGAGGGGGAGAACAAACAAGACAATAGCAACAATGCGATGAGCACAAAGTCAAATTCTTATATCCGCGGTTCTCAAAAAGTCCATCACGATATTGAGAACTGAATTGTTTTCACCTTGCAACACTGATGCAGCACTGGTCGGGAACGGCGCTTGTAGATGACACAGTTCAGATAGAAAGCGGCTTCGAGAAGCATCATAAAGGCCACACTTAAACAAAATGTGGTGGAGATCACCATCCTCCTCCTACTGACATCGACAGCGTGGTGAGTCCAAAACTCCTATGCGTTGTAGATATAAAGGGAATGATCCATGATTTAGCCTCATTCGGATTACGTGGCCGATGAAACTTATATAATACCATGACTTAGGAGGGATGTCGCGTTGTACGAGAGCATAAGCTCTACCTTTGTGAAGTTGAGATGTTACCCATTCTGTAGACCACTTGTGACGAATTTGTTGTCGAATAATGGGAATTAAGTCCATCCATGGGAGTTGCAGCGCTGTAAGTAGACCTTCCGATGCACCACGTTTGGCTAGTACGTCAGCCTTTTCATTACCAGAAATTCCACTATGTCCTTGGACCCAAAGAATTGCTACGGAGCAACCTGAAGAGTAGATGTTAAAAGCACGCTCCGCGATGTCATACAAGTAACCATGCGTTTGCAAATTCCAATGAAGATTTTGTAATTTCTTCATAAAACTTTGGGAGTCTTTAATGATGAGAGCGGAATCAAATCGCTTGATCTGACAAAAACGAAGTGCAACACATATAGCCTTTCCATTCGTTATTCGTTCATTTCTCTCTCCCTCCACTATTAACGATCCTTCTCTCGTATATTTCTTCCTCAAATACCCCTGCTACCCTTCGTCGCAGAACACGCTGCACATTACTCCGCGGTTCTCCACCACATGCTGTGGCGCTGTGCAATTCGGTTAACCGCGACGAACGACAGTTTATGCATATTTCCGCTAAATATGTTTCTAATTAAAGGTAAGAATTAGCTGAGAGGACAATGGGGTTTGTACAAAATGTTTATAAAATATATAATATAAAACAGGAAACAAAATAACATTCTTATAAATAACAATCTAGCATTTTTAAAATGCTATTTGTTCGGGGCGTCGACCCATGTGGATATTTTGCCCCTACTGGCACCATATTGTATGAACCTGCGAGTAATTGGAAATTCGGTAGTGTGGAATGTTGTGTGTGAGGAAAGGAAAATTAAGGACGTCACAAATACCCAGTCCCTAGGCCAGGGATATTAATCATTACAATTAAAACTCCCTGATCCGGCCGGGAATCGAACCCGGGGCCACCGGGTGACAGGCGGGCGCGTTATCGCCTACATCGCGGGGCCGGACAAATTCTACCATGCTCCGCTAAAAAAAAGCAAAGCAAATCCATCTCTTCTATATTCTTCATTAAATCCTGAAACCAACTCAGACTCACCTACTGCAAAATCAAAATTACAATATCCTTGATAAAATTGAATTCCCGCCAGTTGGAGATTAGGGCTCGGAAGTTGTGGAAATATCCTATTTTTCTCGAATATCCGAAGACGAAGCCCAAAATAACATGTGTTCATTCTGAGTCATTGTGAGCCAGAAAACGGTGGGTTTTATTTTCTTTTTAGTTTAGCCCTTTCTCATCCTTACGTCTTCGAAAACCTTCGATACGTTAGTGCGGCGTTAAACCACTAAGAAAAAACTACTTGAACGGTTTAGGGAGATGGCAAGGTGCCGGAAATGCATTTCACAGGAGTGCATTTAGAAGTCGGTAAATCTATCGACACGAGAATTACCTGTTCGAGCACCTTGAAAAACCACCGGACTGAGGCAGGATCGAAACTATCAACTTGGGTTGTTAGAAAGCCAGCGCCTCTATCGCCTGAGCCACTCAGCCTGGCTATATACAGTGTAGCGAACTTGCTCGGTCGATTTACAGTAGATTGAGCGTTTAACATTGTACTTAGGATGTGCGCCAAAAGTAGAATACCCTCCTAAGCTTGAATAACTCAATCTTCTCGTGAGGGTGGTTAATGTTCCTGAGTTAAAAATTGTAGAAGGAGGGGAGAACCACCGGCATGTCGCCTGCAGTTTAACGAATGTCTTTGACGCATTTTATTAGTTTCAGGACGATTATTGTGTTCCTTGTAATTGTCTGTTTTTTTAATAAATTGAATATGGCGATGCCCCTGAAGTCTAATATCACGTTATTCCACTTGAATTATACTGAAGCATAAAGTTATAATAAAGAAATAACATACCTAGATTAATATATTACTTAAAATTAACATTTCTATACTATCTATAACTAACCATACGTAGAGATTACAGGGTAATTAAAACAGCATTTTTATTTTAATTTGCTCATTATCCTTTGCTACTAAATTGTAAATTTAATTGTTTCAAACAATTGGCATCAGTTTTTGTCCGACTCTTTGGCTGAATGGTCAGCGTACTGGCCTTAGGGTCAGAGGGTCCCGGGTTCGATTCCCGGCCGGGTCGGGGATTTTAATCCTTTATGATTAATTCTTCTTCCTCGAGGACTGGGTGTTTTTTCTGTCCCAACAACACTCTTCTCTTCATATTCAGGCAACACACCACACTACCAACCACCACAGAAGCACGCAATATTGATTACATCCCTCCATATAGGGTTGGCGTCAGGAAGGACATCCGGCCGTAAAATAGAGTTAAATCCACGTGTGCGACGCAGCTCGCACCCGCGACCCTACAGGTGTGAGAAAAGCGGTAGGAAAAGAAAGAAAGAATTGGCATCAGTTTTTTGTCTTAATTTTTTTTTTTTTTTTTTTTTTTTTTTTTTTTTTTTTTTTTTTTTTTTTTGTTCTTCCGATGCAATGTACTTTTAAGACGAGGAACTTCCATTACAAAACTGTTTAGCAATGACTAACTTAAAGACACAGACATCACCTATCGCAAGAAAAGAAGTTTTACAGTAAAGGGAATTTGTCCTCTAAACAATATTTGATGAAAGTGAATTCCCACTGGTTGAAAATCATAAGAATGGTGAACCTACAGAAATTATAATTCAGCATATTCTCAATTAACTAGTCCACTGAAAACCTCTCCAGTTTCGAGAACTGCTAAAAGGAAGACATATCGAGAAGGATGACCATCTGGTAGAGAGGATGTACTGACTAACTTCCCATATAAAGGACAACTACGCTATAAACAAGGAAGGGGAAATAACGATGATTGATGAAAGCAAAATAGTTTACACTGTGAAATATTTAACTGACCATCTTGAAGTCTTTTATAATTATTCACCTTTAAAACTTACTATGACTGATATAAAATAATTGGTATTCACATTTGAACCATCTTCTTGGAAAATATTTTGAATTTCTTCACATTTGAATTTTTTTAGATTCTGTACCTCATGATACAAGCTGTACCAATAAGGTAGGTCAAACTTTCACACACATTGTTCACACATAGAAGAAGAATATATGTTATATGGACTTTGGTCCGGAAAAGCTTCATTTCCATGTTAGACCACATTTTCTGCAACTGCACATTGTACGAGAACTAGGGCAAGTAATAAGTATCTGCAATCAATTTTTATAATTCATTACAAAAGGAGTACGAGCTTTTTATCATTCATTCCTTCATTCGTATCCTAAAGGCAAGGCCTTGTAGCTGCAACCACATTTGTCTCTCCTCTGCTGAGCGTTTCAGGTCAACGTAAGTTTTTCAAATTCAGCCTGTCCATCACGGAATCCAGAACCTTCTTCCTCGGTCTTCCTCTTCCCTTCTTACCCAGAACTTTTCCTTCCAACAGAGTCGTGAGGAATGTGTTATGTCCAAGTGTGGGGCCAAGGAATTTGGTTTTCCTCTTTTCTACAGTGCTGATCAATTCCCTTGTTTCGTTTATTTCCTTAAGGACCCTATTGTTTGACTTTTTCTCTGTCCAATTAATTTTCAGCATCCTCTTCTATATCCACATTTCTATTGCTTCCAGGCGTTTTATATCGTGTTTTGCTAAGACCCATGTTTCGCAACCATACAACAAAACAAGCCACAAAAACATTTTGGCAAATTCTTTGTTAACTTTAATGTTAATGTTCCTGCTTTTCAGAAGCTGTTTCTTGTTACTGAAGGCTTGTTTAGGTAGAGCAATCCTCCTCCTGATTTCTGTGGTGCACCTGTTGTCCTGAGTGATAATGCTTCCCAAGTAGCAAAATTGACTTACTTGTTGTATATTTTCATCGCCTACCTTAATGTTTACTGTTATTTCCTCAGTTGATTTCTTGACAACTAATACTTTTGTTTTCGAGGTGTTCAGTTTCAATTTTGATTCTTGTAGTGTTGATTTTAAAACTCGTAGCATTTTACTTATTTCCCTCTCTGAATCTGCAATTAATGCAATGTCACCGGCAAACCTTATACAGTGGACTTGTTGTCCGTTAATTTTAATTCCTTTGTTTTTTTTTTTTCGTAAGTTTTGATATGGCCACCTCAATGAACATGTTGAACAAATATGGAGATAGCGCACAACCTTGTCTCACTCCCCTTCTAATGGATGCTGTCTTAACATTACCATTGATTTCTATTGTTGTGCTTTGATTTTTTTACAGGAGTAAAATGAGTTTTCTGTCCCTCCAGTCCAGTCCTATATTCTTTATGTTCCTAAAGAGTTGTTTGCAGTTTACTTTGTCAACGGCTTTCTGTATATCCACAGATGCAATGTATGTTTTCCTGTCAACACTCAGTCTTCTTTCTAGAATAGTCCTTAATGCTAGAAGAGCTTCTCTTGTTCCCTTCGCTGTTGGAAAACCAAACTGATCCTGCGATGTATATTGTTCAATTTTCTTTTTAATCCTGTTCTTAATTACATTAAGCAGTATTTTGGATGCGTGGGATAGCAGTGTTAGTGTTCTATAGTTGGGACTGTCAGGAGCATTTCCTATCTTTGGTAAGGTAACTGTCCTACTTTTAGTAAAGTCTCCAGGAATTTCGCCATTGTAATAGCATCTTGCAATGATATTATACAGTTGTTGTTTCATTCTTTCTCCTATTCCCTTGAGAAGTTCTGCTATATGTCGTCCGTTCCGGTTTTCTTGTCCTTGAATTGTTTTAGTGCTAGGTCAAATTCTTCCCATGTGATTATTGGACCTATATTGTCTTCTTCCGCCATTTGTTCAGGTTCAAGGTAGTCTGGAATTGCCATTACTTATTCATCCCAGTACAGGTCTTCAAGATATTCCTTCCAGCGTTCTGCGATATCTTCACTATCAATAAGTAGCTGCCCATTCTTATCCTTTATAACTGAACTTCTTCTTTTGGGTTTATACTGGAGTGATTTGATCATGCCATATGCTCTATCTGTTCTTCCTCCTATTATATCACTCTCTATAGTCTGCGTAATTTCCTTCATCCATACTTCTTTTGCCTCCCTACATTTTGTCACAATGAGATCCTTTGTTTTGCTGTACTGATCTTGGCTTAATGCTGTGTTTATCTTCTTGTACTGGTTTCGTTTCTGAATGAGGTCTAACATCTTTTCAGTAATCCATGGCTTTCGTGGCTCTAGTCTTCCATTCCCTAATGTTCTATGTGCTATCTCAGAGATTCCTTGTTTCATCATTTCCCAGTCCATCTCACAATTATATTCTGTTTAATTTGTTCGTTTTGCAATATGTTTAAATGCCATCTGATTTTCTTTTTCTTATTATCTTTTTAAGTCTGAAATTGCACTTTGCCATCACAAGTGTGTGATAACTGTCCACTTCAGCGCCAGAATAGGTGAGGCTTGATTTTATTTCTATACCTAGCTTTAACTAATATGAAATCAGTTTGGTATCTTTGCATGTCTCCGGGACTTTTCCAGGTATATCGTCTTCACAAAGGCACTTCAAACATGGTGTTAGTTATTACCATATCATACTGTTCACAAAAATCTAGTAGCCTTTCACCTCGTCTGTTTCTCTTTCCCAGTCCAAATTTCCCTATTCCCATTCTGTCTGGTTTTGAACCAACCACAGCATTGAAATCTCCCATAATCACCAGATTTTCCTTGTCATCAATTAGTTTTAGTAGCTCATCAAGACACTCATACAGCTCCTCAACCCCATCTTCATTACTGTTCGATGTTGGAAAGTACACTTGTATTATGGTCATATCACTAGGTTTTGCTTTGATTTTCACCATCAGTATTATGTCATTTACATGATAGGTGTTCTCAATATTCTTTGCCCAGTTCTTCCCAAGAATTAGTCCCACACCGTATTGACCAGGTATTGTTCCTCCGCTATAGATGATCCTAAATGCATCACTAATGAAATCACCATATCCTTGCCATCGTGTTTCACAAAGTCCTAAAATATCAATGTTATTAACTTCCATCACTCTTTTTACCTCTTCTAACTTCCCGGGTGTCATTAGTGTTCTCTCCATTCCACGTTGCGATTCCCATCTGCTTTTTTCTGTCCTTTCCAAGGATTTCGCTGACTGATGACCTGGAAAGCCTTGCAAGTCTGTCTTCCCCTGCCGGATCTTGAGTTCCGATGCTCATGATCAGTAATCATTTGCTCAAGTAGAGACGACTGCATGGCTGCATTGCGAGGCATAATAATGCAGTGGTTTCCCGTTGCCTTCTGCATCCCAATGCCTTTGACCAAAACAAGTAGGTCCATCCGCCTTGAGGGGAAATTTCTCACTACAAGGGCAATAGGGTGCCCGGAACCTCCACCCGCTCATCCACCCTACGAAGAGAGTGTTGGTACTTGGCAGTGGGATCTCCTTACACTGAGAGACACTCGGTCCCATCATTCGTTAGCTGCCATTGTAATTACATATATTCGTTGCCCCCTCTCTACCACGGGGAGGTGAATGCTTGTATTTCCCCATCATTGTAACTAGGACCATCGAGGCATTTCCTAGTTCCTTAGGTTCTTAAGAGAGGAAGCTTTTTATTGATATCATTTTTCAACATAGTCACCCTGCTTTCCAATGCACATGGTCCACCGTTTTACAAGCTTTTTGATCCCCTCTGCAAACAAGGATTTTGATTACGCAGCAAGCCACGTTTGCACAGCTTCCTTCTTATGCAGAACTATGGCTAATGCGCAAATGGTTTTCAATAGTCACTCGTCTGTTATTCAGGATCATATCACGCACTTGTTCAATATTGGCATCAGTTACGGCTGCAGATTGACGCCCAGATCTTTCCTCATCCTTCACGCCCGTGCGACCTCTTTCGAACTGTTCAATCCACTGGTAAACACTTCGCTGTGGCAAAACATTGTCCTCGTATTGTACTGAAAGTCTTCTATGAATTTCCGCTCCTGGGCAGACCATTAAAGAAACGGATTACGGAACGCTGTTCTTTCTTGGTGCAAACACAGAGTGGCGCGGGCATCTTTAATCCGCAACAGCGCAAGCTGTACTCGAGATGGCTGAAAAATAACGTAGCAGTTACTTTGTCACAGTTACAAGCCTGTCACTGTTACAAATGTAACGAGGACAAAAAATAACAGGTTACTCAGTAACGAAAACAGAATAACGTACTAGCGAAAACAGTAACTGGGAAGTGGGAACTGTCACTAGTAGCAGTTTTCAGTCACAGAATGTGACCTTCAGAGCTCAGATAGTACGCATGTCTTCCAAGTGAGAGCGCTTTCGTAGGAGATTGCCATAAGTCAAATACACTATAGTGTATAATATACTCTATAGTGGATGTGTTTAAGTTGCAGCTGTCGTCTGGTAATTAAAGTGTAAACTGTTATGACATATTCAACAGCACAGGGGTAAACGTTGACTCAGACATCGCGCAGGGCTACCTACATTATAATATTATTATAAGTTTCACCTGTATAATTTTTCCTGTACCATAAATAAATTAGTATGCTAACTTTCCATATTGATATTATAGATAACATATAATAGATGTCATAACATTATTTCATTTTAATCGAAACAGACTTTCAACGTATTAGGTCGTGTTACGTACATGTAGTACGTGTTGAAGAGATGTTAAGTACAGAACAAAAATGGCCAGCCGGACACCAGTGGGATCCGAACCCACAATCTCCCGATTTCGCGTCGGTTGCTCTACCAATTGAGCTATGGTGGCCTAGGTCATCTTTGTTCTGTTTGAAAGGATCTGAGCTACAGGTCTGGCACTGTTGCTAGCACACTGTAGAATGCGTTTAAGTCGCCTGTTGTGGGGCATGTCAATGAATATTGAATTTTCACGACCGCATTTTAATCGAAACAGACTTTCAACGTATTAGGTCGTGTTACGTACATGTAGTACGTGTTGAAGAGATGTTAAGTACAGAACAAAAATGGCCAGCCGGACACCAGTGGGATCCGAACCCACAACCTGTTCCTGTGTCTTTCCCATCATTAATGTACGTAGGCAAGTCAATAAGTATCTGAAATTTTGCTCTAATTGTCTTTAGGTTGGTTCTATGGCGTTGTGTACTCACCAGCCTCTAGATGGCACCGTTGTCTACGTCTGTGGTAGGTTTCAGCGTTATCAGATCAGTACAGCTTAGAGGTGTGACAAGCGATTTTTTTTGTGTAACTGCTACATCTGTTACCGCTACAATGAAGTAACAGTGAAAAATAACATCCAGCGTTATTCAGCTTTTATTGGCCACAGCCTGGTCACGATTTCAAGCTTGTCTCCCACTGGTGTCCGGCTGGCCATTTTTGTTCTGTACTTAACATCTCTTCAACACGTACTACATGTACGTAACACGACCTAATACGTTGAAAGTCTGTTTCGATTACAATGCGGTCGTGAAAATTCAATATTCATTATTTCATTTTACTTAATCGATCCTCTTGTACCGGTTTGTTTCCGGGTTTGGCAGTCTTCTATCCTTGATCGGGCTATTGTCAAACTCACTCCTCTAGATTTCAGAAAAGACGCTCTCATTTCGTCCGTTGTCTGCCTCTCCTTAACTTTATAGCAAATACGAATGCGTGTTTTGCTGCACCGACTTTCAACAGTGTAGTGATGCTTGCGCGCGTGTGCGAGTGAATTAATGGGGGACTGCAACACAGCTGTAAGGAGACAAGCTTGAAACCGTGACCAGGCTGTGGCCAATAAAAGCTGAATATACCGGGCGAGTTGGCCGTGTGCGTAGAGGCGCGCGGCTGTGAGCTTGCATCCGGGAGATAGTAGGTTCGAATCCCACTATCGGCAGCCCTGAAGATGGTTTTCCGTGGTTTCCCATTTTCACACCAGGCAAATGCTGGGGCTGTACCTTAATTAAGGCCACGGCCGCTTCCTTCCAACTCCTAGACCTTTCCTATCCCATCGTCGCCATAAGACCTATCTGTGTCGGTGCGACGTAAAGCCCCTAGCAAAAAAAAAAAAAAAAAAAAGCTGAATAACGCTGGATGTTATTTTTCACTGTTACTTCATTGTAGCGGTGACAGATGTAGCAGTTACACAAAATTTTTCACTGTTACTTCATTGTAGCGGTGACAGATGTAGCAGTTACACACAAAAAAATCGCTTGTCACACCTCTAAGCTGTGCTGATCTGATAACGCTGAAACCTACCACAGACGTAGACAGCAGTGCCACCAAGCGTCTGGTGAGTACACAACGCCAAAGAACCAACCTAAAGACAATTAGAGCAAAATTGCAGATACTTATTGACTTGCCTACGTACATTAATGATGGGAAACACACAGGAACAGAACGTCCCAACAAATCACATCACTGTTCATTTTCAAAATGCCCGACGTCGCATTGAATCCCGGAAGCACTGAATGGTTTGAGTCTTAGCCTTAGGTCCTCGGGGCTCCAGGTTCGATTCCTGGCCTTAATCGCTTTATTTCCTTGGCTTAGCGACTGAGGATTTGTGCTGTTTCTACCATTCTTACGACTCATATAGCACTCACATCTTTATCCTCCACCACACCAGTACGCAGCTTCCTATACACGGCAGAAGCTGCCTAGCTCGTCGGATAGTCTTCCTTACAAGGGCTGCACCAGCCTAACAATGAAGGTGAAAATCCACCGCCTGTTTCCAGTCATTCGGTCGGGTCAGGAATAGAATGAATAAATCTCCCATCTAGCGGTGAGGATAGGAAACACCCTAACAATATCCACAATAAAAATATAATTATTTGTGCATTGAACTTATTACAAAATAGTTGTTCTTATTTAAATGGTGTTTCACATTTGACACCGTGATTAGCCGGTTTGAGTCCCGTTGGTCGAAAAAAAATTCACTATCAGAATGTTGGCTGGCAGGGTAAGAGAGGTGGTGGTATACAATTTCTCCGCAGTGCCCATATGGAGTGAGGGCATATGGTGCTGTTGATGGTGATTCGTCCGTCGGATGGGGACGTTAAGCCTTGAGCAGACACTTTGGTGCTATTCGACAGGAGTAGGCTAAGTGCCGGCATCGGGTTTCACCCTCTCCCTACTATCATATATCACGCCATTCATTTCATCTCATTAACTCCTCTGATGAGGTTGACGTCAGGAAGGGCATCCGGTCATAAAAACCCGCCACGACAGATTTATCTCACCTCATACCCGACCCCGTAGAGAAACGAGACAAGGGTTGGACAAACTCTACAGCACCATTATATAGAAATTTACAAGATAGTGAAAATCAGGCGGGAATTAAACCCACGGCCAATTTGATGATAAAATAGTGACAATTACGGAGTTCTCATGGCACTACGAATACACCGAATGTAGATCTAGAAATATTTGGTCATAATGATATTTTGATGCTTGCTTGTTGTTTTAAGGGGCCTAACATCGAAGGTCATCGGCCCGAATGATATTTTGCAAGTCGCAATAACTCAAATACATTTTTGGTGACTCGGGTGAAACAGGAAAGTGGTAGGACTGAGAAGGTAGTAGCCGTCGCCTTAATTAAGGCACAGCCACGCATTTGTTTGTGAAAATCGAAAACCGCCGAAAAGTATCTTTATTGCTGTCGACGGAGGTTCAAACTTTGCTTATAGGACCTGCATAGTGTGGCCAACTCACTCGCGCATAATAACATGATGGGTGTTCTTTCCATATCATCATCATCATCATCATCATCATCATCATTGTCTGTTAAGTCTTCAACCTGGAGGCTGCTAGTTGTATCCTCAAACAGAACACCACAAGAATCTATGGAGACTATTTAATCACTGGATCACAAAGTGCTATTTCTGCATGGCTGTTCCTATGGATGACAACTTTCATACTATCCAGATGCATTGGTAGTGCTCCAATTCCTCAGCACCATCAATCCATCAGCTGCTTGTATACTGTCACAGTCACAACCGAGAGTAAGAATTCGGTAGAAACTCCCAAAAAGCTGAGAGGAAATTAAGAAGACAAGTACCGGGTGGCAGTCCTCTTCGCGGTCTTCATGGGGAGAGGCCGTAGTTTTGTGTAGGCTGAGGATAGGTCATGAAAAATCTACGCACTCATACCTCCTGAAAAGGGATGACACCCCCCCCCCCCCAAGTGTGTTTTTGTGATGCCGAATTCACCGTGGCCCACATCCTCACAGAGTGTGCCGATCTCTCTGGCCTAAGACGGAATCTCGGCCTGCAGGAAACACTCGACCTCATACTAGCCGATGACGAGAATACTGATGATCGCGTAATTCTCATTATTTTTGATAGTATATTAATCAACAGCGTACCGGGCGAGTTGGCCGTGCGCGTAGAGGCGCGCAGCTGTGAGCTTGCATCCGGGAGATAGTAGGTTCGAATCCCACTATCGGCAGCCCTGAAAATGGTTTTCCGTGGTTTCCCATTTTCACACCAGGCAAATGCTGGGGCTGTGCCTTAATTAAGGCCACGGCCGCTTCCTTCCAACTCCTAGGCCTTTCCTATCCCATCGTCACCATAAGACCTATCTGTGTCGGCGCGACGTAAAGCCCCTAGCAGAAGAGAGAGAATCAACAGCGTATAATTTTCACGTTATCTGTTACTCATGTGTTTTTAGGCTTAATAAAATATTTTTGTTTTATTTTTTGACATTCATTTTCAAATTCCTCCATTGAATAAATAATTTTATTTGATTTTCAATTGTGTTTCCACTTTATTTGTTCAGAATGGATGGTTACCTAGTTGTACTTCGTCGCCACTACAATCACCTGATAATTCGGTGGAAGCTTCGTTTTGTCGTAGCCTGTGTCAAGGGATAAATGAAAATATACTGAATATATCAACAAGCAGCAATCGGCTACATCATCATCATCATCATCATCATCATCATTGCCCATATTGATGACTGTGTACTAGAGCAAATTGAGATGCGATCAATAAAGTTTTGTTTCCTCTTCTGATTCCCTATCTAAAAGGCCTCTTGTTCTTGCCAAGGCATATGACAGTAAACAATAATTTTCAGAAGTTCATTCCTGACACAAGTCCACGGGGAAATTAGCTAGAACATAGTGTGAATTTCGATTTCATGTTTGGCCGTCAACTTAAATGTGTCGCCAGGGGGAACTGGCAGTGTTCTTAGAACAAAGCCAGGAAAAGTCTACATATTGTGCTACGTGTTCATTTCCACTGGTTGCTCAGGTAACTCAGCTCTCGCGAGTTTTAGTGCAGCGAACATGTTAGGAAGGGGTGGTCTAACAACGACAGAATAAAAATAAAATATATAATATATATGCACTCACAGTCAACTGCGCAAGCGCCATAGTGCTTAACCACTAGGTCCACGTGGTCCGTTTCGATCCCGGGTCATGGGCATGCGTGTCGACCGTCCTCCAACATCACAGTATTATCAGGGTCGCCACAGAGAGCGTGCATCACAAAAAAGACATAAAAACCATTCCTTCCTTTTTGTCACAAAAGAAACTAAGAATGGGGAGTTCCTAAATATTCAGAAGTACTAATGCTGTCTGGAGTCTCCATGGTTCAGGTGGCACCACGCCGGCCTCTAACCGCTGGGTTCCGTGGTTCAAATCCCGGTCACTCCATGAAAGATTTGTGCTGGACAAAGTGGAGGAGGGACATATTTTTCTCCGGGTACTCCGGTTTTCCCTGTCATCTTTCATTCCAGTAACACTCTCCAATATCATTTCATGTCATCTGTCATTCATTAATCATTGCCCCAGAGGAGTGCAACAGGCTTCAGCAGCCGGCACAATTCCTATTCTCGCCGCTAGATAGGAGGTTCATTCATTCCATTCCTGACCCGGTCAGGTGACTGGAAACAGGCTGTGGATTTTCATTTCCACTAATGCTGTCTAATAATCATTCTTAGTTACTAGAAGAAAATTATCATTACCACGATTATTATTAAGGGGCTTCCTGGCCGAAGCGGTAAAGGCGTGCTCTGTTCAACCAGAAGGACGTGGGTTCGACTCCCCGTCAGGAAGTCGAAAATTTAAGAAACGAATTTTCCACTTTCGGAGGAGCGTATAGCCCTGAGGTTCACTCAGCCAACACAAAAAATGAGTACCTCGTTAATTCCTGGGGAGCAACGGCGGCCGGGCATAGAGCTAACCACTCTACGGTTAGTGGAAGCCTTCACCTTTCACTCCTCCAAGGGCCTGCGCGGAGGTGATTTTACTTTGCCTCTACATTATTATTATTATTATTATTATTATTATTATTATTATTATCACCGGGCGAGTTGGCCGTGCTGTTAGGGGCGCGCAGCTGTGAGCTTGCACCCGGGAGATAGTGGGTTCGAATCCCACTGCCTGCAGCCCTGTTGATGGTTTTCCGTGGTTTCCCATTTTCACACCAGCCAAATGCTGAGGCTGTACCTTAATTAAGGCCACGGCTGCTTTCTTCCAACTCCCAGGCCTTTCATATCCTATCATCGCCATAAGACGTATCTGTGTCGGTGCGACGTAAAGCCACTAGCAAAAAATTATTATTATTATTATTATTATTATTATTATTATTATTAATTACGTTACAGCCTCTTACGGCCCACATCATTTCAACTGTCTCTTCCCTCGGGCTTTATTTTTTACCTAGCATTTTTGCATTCGTTCCTGTTGTCGTCCTATACACGACTTTACTGTTTCTAATGTCGGTGTTTGAAAATGAAGCAAGATCGCAGTAACTCATCACTAGGGCGAGGATTTACAGGCACTAAAAATACCCAAAATAGGTTAGTAGTGTAATATGTTGGATGTAAATGACGGTGTTTATTAACGCGATCACAACATGGAGGAATTAATGAAAGGCAGTTAAAATCTCCGGCCCACCTGGAAATCGAACCACGGGCCCTATCGACCGAAGCCCACTACGTTGACACATTCTGTCCAGGAGCTGGCTGTTGTTATCACTATTATTACTGAAAATGATTGCTAAATATATGATTGAGTAAAGCCATAAGGTGAATAAGAGTGAAAAGTATTCTGAAGATAAAGTTATGGTAGATGACCGGCGAGTTCAAATCAAACTTACAGGATGCCTAAAGGACCTTCTAGTACTAAAATTTACTCATGCCTGCGGTCATTCAACGGTAACAAGGGAAAGTGTGAAAAAGAGATAAAAAAGGCGTATTGCCCTAGATCGAGCTGCAATGGTTAAAACCACCAAGGTTTGGCAGAACCAGGCAATATCAAAAGCTACGAAAATGCTAGGACTTGGTTGAATCACTAGTATTCTCAGACATTTTAAACGGCTTTGAGACTGGACCGTGAAAGCATTTTTTTTTTTTTTTTTTTTTTGCTATTTGTTTTACGCCGCACCGACACAGATAGGTCTTATGGCGACGATGGGACAGGAAAGGCCGAGGAATGGGAAGGAAGCGGCCGTGGCCTTAATTAAGGTACAGCCCCAGCATTTGCCTCGTGTGAAAACGGGAAACCACCGAAAACCATTTTCAGTGGGGTTCGAACCCACTATCTCCCGGATGCGAGCTCACAGCTGCGCGCTCCTAACCGCACGGCCAACTCGCCCGGTGAAAGCTAATTCCATTAATCGATTCGATGCCTTTGAGATGTAGTGTTGGCGAACAAATGCTTCCATTATAGACGAAGTACGGATCAAGAAACGTCTATCTTCTCTTGTGAGTGAGTGTTACCTCCAGTTCCTTGGCCACATTTTCAGGCGCGGGGGGGGGGGGGGGGGGGCGGGGGAAGGACAAAATTCGGAAAAGACCATTTTGTAAAGCAAAGTTGAAGGGAGTAGACCACAAGTAAGAACAGCAAGTAGATGGTTAAATCAAGTGAAGAAGCTCACAGGCCTACCTCTCCAAATCATAGTACCGAGCTCGATAGCCGCAGTCGCTTAAGTGTGGCCAGTATCCAGTAATCGGGAGATAGTGGGTTCGAGCCGCACTGTCGGCAGCCCAGAAGATGGTTTTCCGTGGTTTCCCATTTTCACACCAGGCAAATGCCGGGGCTGTAGCTTAATTAAGGCCACGGCCGCTTCCATCCAATTCCTAGGCTCTTCCTATCCCATCGTCGCCATAAAACATATCTGTGTCGATGCGACTTAAGGCAAATAGCAAAAAAAAAAAAAAAAAAAAAGCCTAGAAAATCATAATAAGAAAAAAGCTGAAGACCACTCTGGATAGAGACGTTTCGTGAAGGGTGCGAAACAGAACTGATCAAGCAATGAGAAGAGCGACTATTTATTTATTTATTTATTTATTTATTTATTTATTTATTTATTTATTTCTGAGTTTGATTACATTCTAGATGTATTCCGACAAAAATAAAAATATTTCTTATCTATAATAACTCTAAACTAAAATATCACCCTACCGTCAGTTATTCTTTCGTATTTGATTTTCCAAAACCTGTTAGTTAAAAATTCTCTCAACGTTCGTATTCTTTTATCTTAGATAACGAATCTCTATTGGTGGATAATCCTGAGGTACGATCGGGGAATATCAGATATTCCTTGCAATTGCTTATGCTGAATGGAGGTATGCCTTCCATAGCAAATCGTTGCTGGGTGCGAGAGACATCGACTGTAAATGGAGATTTATTGGTGCAAGGTACAGGAAACACGACAGATTTGATTAATAATGCATAGCGAGTGAGCACATTTCATGATTATTTCATTAATCTTATGATTCTTTCATGGCCTGTAGACAGAGGTAAAACGTATGCCAAGAGGTAATGCTAACGTGGTCCGTAAAGTGTCTTACTTTCTCGGATCGCTGTAATTTGATATCTCATCGGCAGAATTACAGATGGAGTATGATTATGATGACCCGCCCATTTAAAAGGTGCAGGTGGTCTCTGGTGGCCAACGAAGTCGTCGTCGCTTTTTCATATAAGGGGCTTTATATACCTTGGTGAACAGCCTCTCGCGTTGCTTCCACTTTGCATACTTGTGCCAAGCTCCTCACTTTCACTTATTCTATCCGATCTCCCTTTGTCAACTTATATTCTTTTTCGATCCCCACGGTATTAGATTTGCGAGGTCTGGGGATTATTTCACTTTCCCGCCCTTCATGGCTCTTCCTCTTCTTCATTTTTCGAAGTGTCGGGCCACTTCCATTTCCCCTCTGATTAGTGTTAGGAGAGGATGGTTTCCCAGTTGTACATCCTCGTAGAACAATAATCACCACCACCACGAATAATAATAATAATAATAATAATAATAATAATAATAATAATAATAATAATAATAATAATAATAACCACCGAGCGTGTTGGCTATGTGGTTAGAGTTACTCAACTGTGAGCTTGGATTCGGGAGATAGCGGGCTCGAATCCCACCGTCGGCAGCCCTGGAGATGGTTTCCGTGGTTTCCCATTTTCACACGAATCAAATACTGGGGCTGACTCTTACCTTAATTAAGACCACAGCTACCTTCCCAACCCTAGCCCCTTCCTATCCTTCCGTCTCCAAAACCTTTGACGTGTTAGAGCAACGTTAAACAAGTAGCGGCACTCTAACATAATAATAATAATAATAATAATAATAATAATAATAATAATAATAATAATAATAATAATAATAATAATAATAACTAGAACCAGACGAAGTACGTAGTAAAGGCTTCGAGCTCTGAACAAAGAATTGTGGCAGCTAAACAGAAGAAAGCCTACTGTAATTGTAAATTGCAAACGTTGCTATCTAGCGGAAATTAATATCAGCAGAAGTGACAGAGCACCTTTTAGTTAACAATCACCAGTCAGTGTAATGTTATTGTTGATTTCTTTAAGTGGATTAGTGCATAGTAAGTCATCACTCCCAGGCACTTCACTGGGTAGAAACGTGTCTGAAATTAGGTCGTGCCAGGGAATTGAAAAAAAGTCCGACTCGTTGGCTGAACGGTCAGCGTACTGGCCTTCGGTTCAGAGGGTCCCGGGTTCGATTCCCGGCTGGGTCGGGGATTTTAACCTTAATTGGTTAATTCCAATGGCACGGGGGCTGGGTGTATGTGTTGTCTTCATCATCATTTCATCCTCATCACGACGCGCAGGTCACCTACGGGTGTCAAATAGAAAGACCTGCACCTGGCGAGCCGAACCCGTCCTGGGATATCCCGGCACTAAAAGCCATACGACATTTCATTTCATTGAAAAAAAAAATACAATCCAAGCATTTTGTTGACTGGTGTGCATATACCTCTGGAGGAAACCACATTGTGTTGTGTTGTCATGTGAAATATTATTCTGATTAGTACCTTCCAATACAAAAATAAAGACAATGGTTTCCGATCGTTCTATGAAAGTGAATTGGAAATTTCGATCCCCTCCCCATCAAAGTTTGTTATATGCATTTTTCAGAAAACTATAATGGAAAAGTGTACAAAACGTAATCGAGAAACTCCTCTAAAACCCACCTGTCCTTAAGAATTTAGTAAATTGTAACCCAATTTTCCTTTTGGTATGTCTCCTACAGTACTCCAATATTAATTTCTTGCAAATCACTTCAGTATATTTGGCGTAGTAGGTCCACAAAGGAAAAAATCAAACAAAATGAAACGGAAGGTGTAATAATAACACTAGCCAACATGATTTTGCGGTAAAATAGAAAATACCGGGCGAGTTGGCCGTGCGTGTAGAGGCGCGCGGCTGTGAGCTTGCATCCGGGAGATAGTAGGTTCGAATCCCACTATCGGCAGCCCTGAAAATGGTTTTCCGTGGTTTCCCATTTTCACACCAGGCAAATGCTGGGGCTGTACCTTAATTAAGGCCACGGCCGCTTCCTTCCAACTCCTAGGCCTTTCCTATCCCATCGTCGCCATAAGACCTATCTGTGTCGGTGCGACGTAAAGCCCCTAGCAAAAAAAAATAGAAAATATGTAATTCTTATGGAAATCGCTGCCCTGATTCCAAAAATGATGCTATTTTTTTCCTATCACGTCTAGTTTTGACGCAATTCGGTGTTTTAGTATCTGCATGAATTCGTAAGATGTAATGTTGAGAGATGTTCTCGCGCAACTTTTTTTAGAATACAATGATGTGATTTGATTTGTTATTGTTTGCATTTTATTATAGGTTTATTGCTGTCTAAATTTTCATTTTGTAGTTGGGGATTTCCTGGTAAATTCATAACAAACTCCCCCAGATACGCAATAGACCGCGAGGTATGTAGGATTGAAGATAAGACAGTTGAGAGTTTGTCTTTCATCTTAGACCACTTGAATAATCAGACGTGTTAAAAGCCCCAGCCCTTATGCAATGTTTATGATGGACTGATAAAACAGTTTCCTTTCAAAGATAACAGTCCGAAAGTATTATACTCAAGAAGATGAACTTGTATTTTGTACGGATGTTTCAAATCTTCTACGTCGATTGGGAGAGAAAGAGTATGATCCTAGTAACAGGCGTGTTTTTATTGACTCTTCCAAAATAAGTTTAAAGGCAGCTTTGCTTCATAATACACATGTTCTGGCATCCGTCCACTTGCACACTCCACAAAAATGTCTGAAACATACGAGACCTTAAAGTTGGTGCTTGAAAAAATTAAATATCATGAGCATGGGTGGCAAATTTGCGGTGATTTGAAGATCATTGTATTGTTGCTGGGACAACAAAAAGGCTATACAAAATTTCCCTGTTTCCTATGCGAATGGGATAGCAGGGCACAGGATAAACGTTGGGATACACTGAATTGGACAGAAAGAAAACAACTACAACCAGAATTCAAAAATGTATTGAATGTAAGTCTTATTGACCGTCAAAAAATTCTACTTCCACACTTGCACATCAAATTTGGATTGATGAAACTGTATGTCGAGGCATTAGATAAACGTAGCTTATGCTTCCAATATTTATCCACTAAATTTCCCTCATTATTAGATGCAAAAATCAAAGAATGCGTATTTCATGGACCACAGATTCGTAAACAGATGAAGGATAAAATTTTCACAGACACGATGACCAAAATTGAGAAAGAGGCATGGAACGCATTCAAAGATGTAGTGACTAAATTCCTTGGCAACATTAAGGACCCTCAATACAAAGAAATTGTAAGGAAAATGTTGGTAAAGTTTAAGGAACTCGGTTATAATATGAGCCTTAAGCTTCATTTCTTAGCTTCGCATCTGGATTATTTCCCTCTAAATTTAGGAGCTGTCAGTGAAGAACAAGGTGAAAGGTTTCACCAGGATCTCAAAGATGCAGAACGACGCTATCAGGGACGTTGGGATGTGAATATGATGGTCGATTACTGTTGGTCGATTGCACGAGACGACCCTTCTAGAGATCATTCAAGAACTTCAAAAACCCGGAAATTCCACGGAAAATGGGAAAAGACGGAGGTGTGAATCTAACCTGCGCATAATGTAAGTAACAAAACTATGTATGTTTAACCGTGTAATTTTTATTCAAGGTACGGTTATATTAATTTAAAAGCAACTGTACAGTCGAAACTAAATAGGCGCTTTATGCTTCAGTTTCAAGAATTTCAATATACATTCAAAATATAATACATACTATCTACTTGCTTACAAAGCAGCATTTATGTGTATTCAATGCATGAAAAAATATGATTACGTTTTGCAAGCTGAAATTTACATTAATACATCATATTTAATTGATACTAAGTATCAACAATTGTACGTAAGAGCAAAATAATATTTTGTAAAATTGCCACCAAACCAGACGTGATTCGCCAAAACTAATTTTTTTTCTCGAATTCTGCGTTAAGAAATTCATAAAACCCACCTAGTTTCGTTTTTACCGCACAAAAAATGTTTTATTTTGCAAGCTAGTGTAATTATTCACTTCGAGCGAGATATAAAAGGACGTACTTGCCGGTGATTCGAAATGTACCAATAAGAAGAACAATTTCTATACACAGAAGATTATAGGGAGTGATCCAATGAAATCGATCATGTGACGTCAATATGCCTTCTACTCAAACATTAATTTCTTTGCCAATGACTTCAGTAGAGAAACAAACCAAAATTAAACCGAACGTGTTTAATGAATTATTATATATACCCTGACCGAGAGAAAACGAAGTATTAGCTCAAATTTTGAAATGTAGAGTACTTATAAGAAGACCCATTTGTAGAGGCATGATTTTTTCGCATTAATTTATGTTCGATTTCGTGAAAAGAAAACAATATTTTGCGTTATTTCGCGAAATAGCGCTGACCCCATCGCTTTAATTTCGCTTTAATCATTTCGTAAAACTATTCATAAAATGTTTAATTCGTGAGATTTGTGAATTATTTATGTGAAAGTTAGATAAATAGAGATAAACAAAATTGATAATCATTCATTCTGCCTATATAATCTTGATTAGAACTATAATATAGGCCTAATCAAGATTAATAACAAATTGCCCTTTCACTATGTATGGCCCCAGCTGTCACTCTATATGGCCATACTATTAAGGGATTTAACAATTTAAATTTATCTGTCGAATTGAGAAATCCTTATTATGTCTTCTGTTTCCCTTCACACATGTGCTATTAGAATACAATTTCAAGATCGTTATTTTCAATGAATTTCGCTGCATTTTCGCACTTATCGTAAAATAAGTAAATTTTGCTTTAAACAGGCTTTGTCGCTGTAATTCGCGAAAACAAAATCACTGATTTCGTAACCAGAATCACATGATTCTTTAAGATATCTCAAAATCGCTTCAAAATATATTTTGTCGCGTTTATCGTTAAAGCGAAAAAATCATGCCTCTACCCATTTGTATACACAGAAGATTATAGGAAGTGATCTTATGAAAACGATCATCTGGTGATAAATACGTCGTAGACCACGGTACATAATTTGATTATTCAAAACTGTAATTTTGATTGCAAAATTGGTGTTTGCGATTTCAGAAAATGTACATTCGCTGAAACAAAGAATGAGCGCATTGTATGGGGACATTTCTTTGTAAGTGGCGCTTACTCTTTTTCCATCTGGCGACCACAAATTGTAGCAATTATTTTTGAAAAATAAGTAAGAATGATAATGATTGTTCCTTGAATGTTAATATTCTATCATATTTTAATTATTATCAAAACATAATTGACCTTGCATGCAGATACAAACCCTTAGATACCCACAGACTGAGAAAAGTGTAAGTGCGAAACAACTTATTCAATGTCATACACTCACACTTTCTTTGCACGACTGTACATCTGATGCCTAAGTTTCTAACGTCCAGCATCAAGACTGTGACTGATACGTCACAGCACCTAACCATCCAGTGGCAGCGATAAGGACCCCACTGACCCCGCGGGGCGGGGGGAACCAACGCTTGTGAGGGGCCCATGACTGTTTCTAATTCAGTAGCTGAAGAGTGATTTTGCATATTGATAAAGCTACAGCACACAACATAGCATTTTTTGTATTACAGGGGGTTATTCCAAACTTAGGCCGTCGTAGTGCAGAGCTTTCGTCAATAGGAGTACGGTAGTTATTTCTGAAAGAATGTGGGTTTCCCAACCTGTTCCAATAAAAGCATCCCTCGCTGACACTCACAAAATCAACAAGGCTTTTGAAGTAATTAGCCAGTTCTGAGAATCCAGTAGTCAGCGAATATGCGATAACAAGGACAGCCTCCTTATGTAAACTCTAAATGCTGAAGTTTCGAGCCTGTTTATAACTCTCGGCAGTCAGTGTAACAAAGTACGCCAACAATGGACGGTTGAGTTGTAAATTATTCGGTCCTATAAACGAGATTATTTCTTAATATTGTGAGGTCAGCGTGTTCTGGTTAATATAATTGGAATATGCATTTCTGAGAAGGAATACAAGATAAAAATAAATAAGTCCAAAACAAAAGTAATGGAGTGCGTTCGAAGGAGGTCAGGTGATGCAGGAAATACTAGATTAGGAAATGAAGTCTTAAAGGAACTAGATGAATATGGTTTTTTCCTTTTTTTTTTCCTTGCTAGTTGTTTTACGTCGCACCGACACAGATAGGTGTTATGGCGACGATGAGACAAGGAAGGGCTAGGAGTGGGAAGGAAGCGGTCGTGGCCTTAATTAAGGTACAGTCCCAGCATTTGCCTGGTGTGAACATGGGAAACCACGGAAAACCATTTTCAGGGCTGCCGATAGTGGGGTTCGAACCTACTATCTCCCGAATACTGGATACTGGCCGCACTTAAGCGACTGCAGCTATCGAGCTCGGTAGATGAATATTGTCACTTGGGTAGTAAGATAACTAATGATGGTAGAAGTAAGGAGGACATAACTTGAAATGCAGAGTAGCGTAAGCAATGAAGACCTTTCTTAAGAAAAGAAATTTGTTCACCTCGAACAATGATATAGGAATTAGGAAGATATTTTTGAAGACTTTCGTGTGGAGCGTGGCATTGTGTGGAAGTGAAACATGGACGATAACTAGCTCAGAAAGAAAGAGAATAGAAGTGTTTGAAATGTGGTGTTACAGAAGAATGCTGAAGGTGAGGTGGGTAGATAGAAGCAGAAATGAAGAGATACTGAATCCAATTGGTGAGAGGAGATCGATTTGGATAAATTTGACCAGAAGAGATAGACTGATAGGGCACATCTTAAGGCACCCAGGACTTGTACAGTTGGTTTTGAGGGAAATGTAGGTGATCAGAACGGTAGGGGTAGACCAAGATACGAATATGACAAGCAGATTAGAGCAGATGTGGGATGTAGTAGTTATGAAAAGTTTGGCACAGGATAGGGTGGCATGGAGCGCTGTATCAAACCAGTCTATGGACTGATGACTCAAACAACGACGTGTGTGTGTGTGTGTGTGTGTGTGTGTGTGTGTGTGTGTGTGTGTGTGTGTGTTCGTGCCATATGCGTGTATTATTGCTATTCCTTCGGATTTGTAAACTAAATCGTAGAACTTATTATTAATAATAATAATGTTATTTGTTTTACGTCCCACTAACTACTCTTTAAGGTCTTCGGATACGCCGAGGCGCAGGAATTTAGTCTCGCAGGAGTTCTTTTACGTGCCAGTAAATCTACCGACACGGGGCTGTCGTATTTGAGCACCTTCAAATACCACCGGACTGAGCCAGGATCGAACCTGCCAAGCTGGGGTTAGAAGGCCAGCGCCTTAACCGTCTGAGCTACTCAGCCCGGCGAACTTATTATTATTATTATTATTATTATTATTATTATTATTATTATTATTATTATTGTTATTATTATTATTATCGTTGCTGTTCATTTTAATAATATACAAACTTGTACTACGAAATTAACTTTTCAATTATTGCGGGGTGGGGTTGGGGGCGAGCTTCTTAGCGCCGCTACTGTGACCATCTGAAATTATGTCGACTTTTCCACGAAGGTCCTCAACACTCGGAACAGCGACGGCGAGGACTCAAAACTGTCAAATGAAATCCTCTGAAAAAATAACCCTCAGCAACTGTCTTTGACTTCCTCAGTGTGTGCCACCAATATGAAAGACTTTGTGGTTCCAGGGCTTTCTAAGAGTCCACAGATACGACTAATATTACCCCAGGATAGGGACGTCCCGATATATTGAAGTATCGAAATTTCATTCGAGATCGATAATGAAAGTATCGATGTGCCGACATATCACAACAAAATATCGATATTTCTCGATATCAAATGATATTATATATTTTTTTAATACAAGGATTCGTAATTATATTCAATTGTTGGGATCACAACAGTTCCAAGAGAAACAAAATAATTAAGATAATGAAATATAACGATTAAAATATTGTGTATAAAATCGTGATCGAAAGTTAGTGGTATTTCCACTGAACAAGGCACATTTAGAACATCGTTTACTCAATGTAACACTTTTTTTGTCAAGTTCTTCCACACTGCACTAGTCGGAGGAGCCATTTTCGCAAGTGAAAGTAATTTCATGAGAAAATAGCAACACAGAAACTCGTGCAAGACACACATAAAACAGATAACTGAATTAATAATAATAAGATCGTGTTACCATTTCTAGCCGAGTGCAGCCCTTGTAAGGCAGACCCTCCGATGAGGGTGGGTGGCATCTGCCATGTGTAGGTGTGTTACTGTGATGGAGGCTAGTGTTATGTGTGGTGTGTGAGTTGCACCTAGTCCCCGGGCCATTGGAATAAACCAATTCAGGTTAAAATCCTCGATCCGGCCTGGAATCGAACCCGGAACCCTCTGAACCGAAGACCAGTACGCTGACCATTCAGCCAACGATGAATTACTTGCTACGACCACTACCCTTTCTCTATACTAAAATACTTTATGCCTTTCTTTTATTCATGAAGTTTTCTCTTAATTACAATCAGAGTTGGGAAGTAACTGAGTAAAAGTAATTTAATTACATGTCACGATTACATTCCTATGAATTTTTACTTATAATCGTTACATTTTACACAACGTAATTTTTACTTGAAATGTATTTCTTGAAATAAAAGTTGTTGCTGTTATGTGACCACTGTTTAGTTGTCGGTGTTAAGTGGTTCACTGTGTGGAGCAGTTCCATTGTCCGTGAGTACATTGTATTGACTGTTTTGAGTGTGTGAATTACTGAAATTATCTCCAATCGAACCAGGTCGTCGTGTGTTGCACTACGTTTGAACCTGTCGGCATGCAGCTGCTAAGTGAAGTGACTGGACGAGAAGAGTGAAAGTGGAAGGTGGAGCCTGTCAATAAGGATTATAGCACGTTCCAGGTAAAGTCTGCCCAGCTGGAGTCCTGCTGTGAGAGGCTTGTAAACAGACAGCAATTGGTGGAATGTGGTCATTTATGGTTGAATATAATTGGGTGTGTGTGTATATATGTCTGTGTATACTAATTAGGCCATTCTCAATTGAATTAAATCGATAAAATAGACAGTGTTTTATTCGTAACACTATCATAATCATATCTAATGTAATATGTTTGGTTGGTCTGTGGGCAAATACCCTGTAAGTTGAATAGTTCGACTCATTGTATTCTTATCAATAGTCCAGTTTTCCCTATTAAAATGTGTTTTCATTGAGTAAGAATGTAACGTCGTCCGCCCTGTGGTGTAGTGGTTAGCGTGATTACCTGCCACCACCGGAGGCCCGGGTTCGATTCCCGGCTCTGCCACGAAAATTTGAAAAGTGGTATGAGGGCTGGAACGGGGTCCACTCAGCCTCGGGAGATCAACTGAGTAGAGGTGGGTTCGATTCCCACCTCACCCATCCTGGAAGTGGTTTTCCGTGGTTTCCCACTTCTCCTCCAGGCGAATGCCGTGATGGTACCTAACATAAGGCCACAGCCGCTTCCTTCCCTCTTCCTTGCCTATCCCTTCCAATCTTCCCATCCCTCCACAAGGCCCCTATTCAGCATAGCAGGTGAGGCCGCCTGGGCGAGGTACTGGTCATTCACCCCAGTTGTATCCCCGACCAAGAGTCTGAAGCTCCAGGACACTGCCCTTGAGGCGGTAGAGGTGTGATCCCTCGCTGTGTCCGAGGGAAAAGCCGACCCTGGAGGGTAAACAGATGATGATGATGATGATGAGAATGTAACGTCATTACGTAGCTCTTCACACCCCTTCACGTCAAGCTATCCCAACACATACTTTTCTAAATATAATCCCTAACTCTGAATTAAAGAAATGCATAAACAAGTTTTGAAAGGGAAAATTCTAAATCAGCAAATGTTTTTCATTATTAATTTTCGCACCGTAGGCTCTACCTCACTAACGTTGTGACATCTAATAACAGAATTTATGGAACATTTAATTTGTAGTATATAAAGGAAACTAATTATTTTTACCAAATTTACTCAGTGCTTTTAATAAGATGGCCGGTGGGCTAATGGCTTTATCTCCTGGCGGCGGTGACGGGATGCCCAGCAGGTAACCTCATTTGACTTCAGTTCGCAACAGTAAGAGTGTTTTGATATCAAAACATAACGTACATGCATGCAGAGAATGTAACAGGTTGTGGGCACGGTGTATCAAAATGATTGATAACCAAAGAAGTACATTTATAACATGATGAAAACCACATGCTGTCTTAGTGCATACTTAAAGTTTATTCCAATAGGGAGACACCATTTTATCCGGAAATTAAGAGTATTACGAGGATTGTAAATAAAGTCGTGGTAACGATACCAGACACTCGCAGGAGATCGGGCATGAGTAAATAGATATGGGAGTGGTCAGGTAGCGCTTTTGTCGATGTTTAGCGTGCATTTGACGGGCATTCAGTTGAGAGTGTTGTTTCTGTGTGGCGTAGAAGTGAAGAGTGTCGATTTCACCACTCTAAAACATGTTTTCAAAAGGTGATGAGCGTTTGTGTATTAAAATCGAGGTTGCCCGTGGCATACAAATATTATCAACGATTACGTGAAGCCTGTGGCGAAAATGCATTACTGTGTAGGATAGTTGCACGTTGGGTCAAGGCGTTTCGTGCGGGTCGGAATGAGACTGCGGATTTGAACCGAACAGGTCGGCCGTCCACTTCTCAAGATCAGATTGACATTGTGAGTGGTTTCGTTTCGTAGACCAGGGTCTCTCAGGGTGCATGCACCCGTGCATTGCACGGTGAAAAAGACGACTTCGCTTGGTTGACCAGAGTGCAGGCCCCCGCTCCTCGATTTAGGAACTCTGCGCCTCAATTTGCACGCGTGAGATTTTGCCGTAGACCATCGATGGACTGACGGGGAGTTACCCGTTGAGGATCTATACACCGCGCACTAGGGCGCTCCGTCCCTGTCATCAACAGAGAACGCCATGCCGACTGTCCCAAACGACTTCCCGACATTTGGCAAAAGGTAATAAACTTTGCGGGTGACTACACTGAAGGAATGTAATCCAATCGTAGTTGTTAGTTATTTAAATATTGCGTTATATCAATATTGCCAATACTTTGTTTGCAGCCCTGGTATTATCTTTCGTTCACATCTGGTAAGTTCACAGTTACTTCCTTTTATACTCATACACAAGAAATATGCTTTATTTCAGTGAGTGAGGTTATACAACGTCACCTTTGAACCTGTATTCGTGAACCCAACGTGTCTACTATCATTGGCGAAACCCTGACCCAGAGGACGAGAAAGTCACAATAATTTACTGAACGTTCCTCGCATATAAAGGATGCAGCGAACCCACCAGTGCCAACACTGATCACTCCCTCTTTACTCAAAACCTACGAGATTGTACTCAGTGAAGAGTAGCAGACCATTCAACTGCCGGGATTACGCTTGCAATCATTTAAAGCCTGTTGTCATTCACCGTGACTAAAACATGCCCAGACGCCTCTTAGGTTAATGCCACTGCCCGATTAGCTTGTTACAGTAAACATTTATCCTGGAGCGGAGAATAATGGGTCATGTCCAAGAAGTCAGTACAGCCTTTACCGGTACCGAGATGAAATATTGTCTTTGTCTGGTTCCAGACGATCGACGGCTTCACTGTATAAGGTCCCTAGTCAAGGAAGACTTTCCGTGAACCTTAAGCCTCTTTTAAGACCCCACGCACGTGAGTTGCGAGTCCTACGCTGCGTATTATCTTCACAGTTACGTTGAGAGGGTTGTAGTTTCTCGCACTGTGAAGTCACTTTCTTTCTAGTGGATCTCACTAGTTGCGTATTATTTTAGGAAGAGGACGCGTGTGATGGAGGAAATTCTTCTATAAAATTTTTGCTAGAGAAGACGATGTTATCTTCAACAATAGGAAGACCGAAGGAGCCGACGACAACATTCTTGTAAAACGCCATAGAACAGACGTCATCACGTAGTTGCTCTAGGGAGCCGGTGTTACTTGCTCCGCTCGGGACGGGTGTTTGTCACGTGACAAGACAGTAGCAGTCAGGCGGGTTGCATAACGTGGCCGTACTGTACTTGCGCCACTGGCCTTCAGCACATACAGTACTACGTCATGCACTTCCCCTACTTCTTCCCCCACTTGCTCGCTAAGCTGCTCTCGTTCCTGCAGAGCGTGGAGCAAACTGGCTCCGAAGGCATTTCGCTCTCTATTGACGATGCCTGCCATAGAATACACAGTGAAACTAAGTTTAGAAGTTACTTTCGGGTCTCAAGGGGCATATTCCATCCTGTATTTGATTACAAGTTACTAGCAAGGATCCGAGTACCAGAACAGACAAAGTAGAATCATCTGAGTGAATTCGGACTTGTTCAACCAGTTTGTTTCCCATTTCTTCACTAAAATTGTGATGCTCCATACAGAATAAAAACTACTTGTTGAATCCTCGCACAAATTTGGCGGGACGTATCTATCCAAGGTGATTCAGCGAGCTATCTCTGCGGAGCAGTGAACACCACACACCATGGAACGTTAATTCCGTTCCTGTAGTTTGGACATGTGCATGGCGGCAACACACCTCGCATCTCGCACCTCGTGTCTCAGAAAACTTTTAGGCAGCTCCAATGGTACATTGGAGTTGGAAGTTGTCTATGGAAGCTTTAAGCTCTCCTTATCCTCTCTTCACTAACGGAGCTTTAATGGAGAACTATACATACGACTCTACGGGCCCTACGGGAGGGGTCTTTCGTGTCACAAGATAAAACCCATGAGTTGGATGGTCTGCATGTCTCTACAGAGAGCAGTATCGTTTGATCCAATTCAAATCTGAAGACTGAATTGCCTGTGCTCGCGATGGGAAGTACCTGGGCATAGGTTTGCTAGTGCCTTCATACGGAGGAACATGATTGTGTCCTCCTCGGGGTCAATTTTCAGCCATTGACATTAGACACGTTGAATTCGCTAAGCCTCATTAAAATGTTCAGATTTTGGCTTCTTAACTGACAAGATTCCAGAGGTTCCCAGGTATTACCCCCTCAGGCTGGGTTTTTGTATCCTTGTATCTTTATTTCAATACCTTTACACCCTTTCACTTTCTCCGATCATACTACACTATTCTTCTTATCATCGGTCGGCACACATGTGGATTAAACCCGGCTTTAGGGCTAGATGTCTTTCCTATCCCTCTGTGGAGGGTTGTATTTTGTACAGATCATGACTCACATGTAGTGGAAATTAATGGCTTTAATTAAGTGCAACCTCGGAATTAAGTGGGACTGAGCGGTTAGTCAGTCACCTTTGTTCCCCCAGGAATGAACCCAATATTCATTTGTGCTGCAGGTTGAGTGAACCCGAATATGAAGTGCCTCTCGAGAAGTGGAAATCTCCTTTCGAAACATTCTGACTTTCCAATGGGGAATCTAAACCAAATATTTTCGTGTGAATCGAGGATGCCTCTAGTGGTTATATGCATTTCGATAGATAGTAATCATTCTTTTATGTCTGCTAAGATTTTTCCAGGCAGGGATTCCAACAACTCCCTCGGGGGTTCGCAAGTTGCGAGCAGGAAGTGACGACCGCGGAGCCTCTATCCGAATCTGGCATTGTTTAATCTTACTTGTACCATTTTCTATAATTTATTCCCACCCGACCTCCCTATGGCAACTCCTTTCCTCTTCTGTAATTTTATGTAATACATTTTACCTTTTATCCACCCTGTATGATCCTTCCCCTTCCTCTGTCAATACCCTCAGTATCGAAGGGTCGAGTATTTTCCTCTTCTGATTACAGTTATGACAGGATGGTCATCTTATTATCCCCCACTCTTAACACAATAACCGAGCAAGTTGGCGGTGCGGTTAGGGTCGTGCAGCTGTGAGTTTGATTTCCGGAGATAGTGGGTTCGAACCCCACTGTCGGCGGCCCTGAATATGCCTTTCCGTGGCTTTCCATTTTCACACCAGGCAATCTTAAATAAGGCCACAGCCACTTCGTTCCCACTCCTAGCCCTTTCCTATTCCACCGTCACCATGAGACCTATCTGTGTCGGTGCGGCGAGCAATTTGTAAGAAGGAAAAAGCAATACTCACCCAGCGGGCTGCCTGAGCAGTTCGGATCACGTAGTGCGAACTT
The DNA here is from genome assembly GCF_040414725.1 of Anabrus simplex. Lineage (NCBI taxonomy): Eukaryota > Metazoa > Arthropoda > Insecta > Orthoptera > Tettigoniidae > Anabrus > Anabrus simplex. The sequence goes on from NC_090268.1 coordinate 112,424,800, forward strand.
CATGTGGAAAATAGTAGGTTTGAATTCCATCATCTCCATGATATTCCGTAGTTTCCCATTTTCACACAAGGAGTGTTATTGGAATACTAAGTGGAGTACTGTCTGTGTATTGTTTTGAAGTACTGAGTGGAGTACTGTGAGTGTGTACTGCCTTGGAGTACTGAGTTTGCACCGACATGGAGTCAGTGTGTAGAATTGGCGCTGTGCCTCAGTTAAGGCCACGAGACACGACAGCTACCTTCTCAATCCTAACCCTTTCCCTTCTTTGCGTCCCCTAAAATCTGTGTGTTTGTGCGACGTTAAACCACTAGCATTAAAAAATATCAATCACCACCACCATTAAAGCTTGCACGTATGGCATATGGAGCTAGCTGTTGAGAGTTGCCGTCAGCGTTCGGCAAGGCAAATAATTTCCCAAATGGAAAGTTCTTTAGTAATACGTATCTGCTTGTTAAGTTAACAAGGCATATTCATATCTACCGTAATTCCAATCTACGTTTTTCAAAAAATGTGTAACAGAACCCATTCCCGTTCATATTTTGTTGATATTCCGTCTCATACTGAACCATTGGACAATACTGATATACACAATTCATAAGGGCATCGAAAAATTGTCTGTTCGATCATTCGCAGACGTCCATTATTTCGCCTTTTACCCTTGTTGATATAAACATAGGCTACCACTTATCCAAATTTTCCACAAATGACAGCGTTTGGAAACCCGTCTAATACCACAGCTCGTTTGCACAATTAAAAAAAAACAGACCGAACGTAAATGAGTCCGGTCTCCTCACATCTACGTACGCATGGGTGGCAATACTAATTGCTGCTACACTTTATTCATAGTCTGCGGTCGTAATTAGCAGTGTAACTTACACATTTCCGTGCGGCTTGAAACATGTAAAACGGTCACAACAGCTCTGATGTTCATGTATGACCATCTTTTCATTACTGAAATAATTCCAGAGGATGTTCATGATGTAAATATTAGGGAAGCAACAGGGCAGCTCACAAGTAGAATAGAATACTCCCAAACCTTGTTCCGGAGCACGTGAAACTGGAGAGAGAGAGTAATCATTTCTTGCAATCCAACACGTTATAACACGTATACGATTTTCCTTATTACAGTTAGTTTACCTATTACTACATGAAACATAATTAAACGTAATTACACCCACTTTCTAAATTATCGCTTCTGAGATGTATTTATTTTTGTCTTAGATATTAACAGTGTTGCATAGTCTAGGACAGGGATGGCGCACGGCCTCTCAGAGTGCATGCACCGGTCCATTGCGCGGCGCAAAGTGCAAAAGACGACTTCGCTAGTGCAGACACCCCACTCCTGAATTTTAAGCAATAGCGCTGTCTTTCTCTTTCCCTACGCCTGTCTCGCTCTCTCCACCTGTCTCCCCCTTCCTCACTTGCTGCGCAGCGCTCTACAATCAGAGCAGAGTTGAGCCGAGCTTAGCCGAATCGCCCCTAGACAAAACGTTTGTCCTAACCGAGCCGTGTCCGGCCGATGCATGGTGCACAGCACCTCTGCGCCTGGGTTTACACGCGTAAGATTGTGGACGTTTGAGAGGTCCTGAAGTAGCATGTGAGTTAATGTCTTGTGAATTACTTTGTGCTATCTAGTGTGCTATCGGTTATTCTTTAAAATCATCATGAAACCCCACCATTTGACTTCAATTAGGTATTAGATTGCATAACATACAAATTCATTCGACTGATAGTTTCGTGCTTTTATTTTGCAAACATCACTGAAAAACAGGCAAGTTTGCATAATAAAGCCAGAATGGTTAAGGCATTATTTTTTCCCATACCTATAAATGGTTGTGAAAGCTGGACCATAAGAAAGCGAGATAGGAAACATATTGACGCATTTCAGCTCTGTTGTTGGAAAAGGATATTCGGTATCCCTTGGACAGCCCAGAAGGCAAATCATGGGTCATTTAAAAGCTCAAACCAGAGATGTCTGTTGGGGCATTCATTACAAGATTACAGCTGTCATATTCTGGACACATTATGAGACGCTCTGGTTTATTGGAAAATACTATTATGCTTGAGAAGGTGGAAGGGTCTCGGAGACGAGGGCGTAGAGCATTGAGATGGATCGACTCCATGAAATCCATCATGAACATATCACTGAAGGTTCTGAATTGTATGGTGGCAGTCCATCCACCTGATCATCATCATCAAATTTTAAGAAAAATGTATATTTTTCTTTAATCTAACAAAATTTGTGAAAAATTAACTGAGACATACTTCTCTATTAAAGCGTAATATTAAAATATGCTACAATGCTAGATTTTCAGGCTATTTATTACATGCTAAAAAGATTCAACTCTGTGGTATGTTGTCTGACCTGCCAAAGATGTTTTGTTCGCGTGTCACCTGATGGCACGCGTGTCATAGGTTCGCCATGACAACATGTACCTATCTCTTCATAAGTTGAATTCGAGCTTACTTTCTTTTATTCTCTTTCGCCACATATACTTTACTATAAAAAATTTGCAGTCCTTGCCAGTGCGATCCATTCATTGTTAAATATTTTATAATTATATAAAATGATTTTTCTCTTTCTATTTTTGCTAAGAAATCACTAGCAATGTATTTGATCTTAAGTGAGTCTGTTTCCCCGTACATACTCTCAACAGACGTGCCTCTTCCAATATTTCTCCACACAAGCAAAGACAATTCTCTTCATTTTTCTCTCTTAGACCCTTATATACCCACTAACCACCACACCACATCTCTTACTTCTCAGTTCGTACGGCATTGTTTTCTTTACTGGCAAATTTTTGCTTATTTCACAGAATTCCCGTAATGCACTTTTTTTGTTCCTACAATCAGCATAATCATCTGTGTCTCAATATCTTTCACTCCAATAGTTACTTTCTTATTCAATTTATTTTTAGACATGATATGTCGAGTAAACAGAGCCTCCGTAGCTCAGACGGCAGTGCGTCGGCCTCTCACCGCTGGATACCGTGGTTCAAATCCCGGTCACTCCATGTGAGATTTGTGCTGGACAAAGCGGAGGCGGGACAGTTTTTTCTCCGGGTACTCCAGTTTTCCCTGTCATATTTCATTCCAGCAACACTCTCCACTATCATTTCATTTTATCTGTCAGTCGTTAATCATTGCCCCAGATGAGTGCGATAGGCCTTGGCAGCCTCTCACCGCGAGGTTCCGTGGTCATGTCACTCCATGGGAGATTTGTGCTGGACAGAGCGGAGGCGGGACTTTTTTCTCCGGGTACTCCGGTTTTCCCTGTCATCCTTCATTCCAGCAACACTCTCTACTATCATTTCACAGCATCTATCAGTCACTACTAAATCACTTTGGGAGTGGCGACCGCATTGAACTAATAATCTATATATGATCCATTCATTACATCCCTGACCGAGTCAATGACGGGAAAACAGGTTGTAGGTTTTCATTTTCATTTTCGTGTCAATAAAACAAGGCGTAACTCTTTACATTTCGCAGAGAACTTTGCTCCGGGTTGTGGCTATTCCAACCACTACTCTTATACCTTCATCTCCTTCACACAATATACATAACATTTGTTTGAGCGCCAGTTGCTTTTTAAATAAAAACAACAAAATTCGGTAGAGCATACCTCTTACATCAATTATCTCAAGGCGTGAGGTGATAAACTCACATATTTGGCAATATACAGGGATATGGATCAGGACAATATTAAATTACTGTTGCATTTCCACAATTGAGGATTGTACATGGAACTGGAATCACTTATTATAATTAAAATAAAACTTAGTTTATGACTATAATTTACGTCACAATGAACAAGCATTGACGTCTTTTAATTTAACAAAAAAATATATCTAGTGAGATTTGCGGTAATATGAAAAAGAAAATTTAATCTAAACAAAAAAAGCTATTGGCATGAACTTGAAGTGAGATGTGATATCGCCGCTGATTACATTCTTCTTCATGTTATGAATGCATAACATGCCTGATGCTTTAATTACCTGATGTCTGCATACACCGCTGTTGAACTTGAAATACCAGGGAAAACCTATGAGCTGAAGTCGGGAGCCGTCTGCTGTTATCTTCTTATATAACAAGGAGTTGGCCTACATACCATGTACGCGTGTAGGGAGCTCCAATGTAATTACGTCCACTCAATATACACTGACTGACAGAGCAAATGCAACACCAAGAAGGAGTGGTCAGAACTTTATGCCAATTGCAGGGTAGACTGACGTCACTGAGGTATGCTCATGATGTGAAATGCGCCGCTGTGCTGCGCACGTAGCGAACGATAAATGGGACACGGCGTTGGCGAATGGCCCACTTCGTACCGTGATTTCTCAGCCGACAGTCATTGTAGAACGTGTTGTCGTGTGCCACAGGACACGTGTATAGCTAAGAATGCCAGGCCGCCGTCAACGGAGGCATTTCCAGCAGACAGACGACTTTACGAGGGGTATGGTTATCGGGCTGAGAAGGGCAGGTTGGTCGCTTCGTCAAATCGCAGCCGATACCCATAGGGATGTGTCCACGGTGCAGCGCCTGTAGCGAAGATGGTTGGCGCAGGGACATGTGGCACGTGCGAGGGGTCCAGGCGCAGCCCGAGTGACGTCAGCACGCGAGGATCGGCGCATCCGCCAAGCGATGGCAGGCCCGCACGCCACGTCAACCGCCATTCTTCAGCATGTGCAAGACACCCTGGCTGTTCCAATATCGACCAGAACGATTTCCCGTCGATTGGTTGAAGGAGGCCTGCACTCCCGGCGTCCGCTCAGAAGACTACCATTGACTCCACAGCATAGACGTGCACGCCTGGCATGGTGCCGGGCTAGAGCGACTTGGATGAGGGAATGGCGGAACGTCGTGTTCTCCGATGAGTCACGCTTCTGTTCTGTCAGTGATAGTCACCGCAGACGAGTGTGGCGTCGGCGTGGAGAAAGGTCAAATCCGGCAGTAACTGTGGAGCGCCCTACCGCTAGACAACGCGGCATCATGGTTTGGGGCGCTATTGCGTATGATTCCACGTCACCTCTAGTGCGTATTCAAGGCACGTTAAATGCCCACCGCTACGTGCAGCATGTGCTGCGGCCGGTGGCACTCCCGTACCTTCAGGGGCTGCCCAATGCTCTGTTTCAGCAGGATAATGCCCGCCCACACACTGCTCGCATCTCCCAACAGGCTCTACGAGGTGTACAGATGCTTCCGTGGCCAGCGTACACTCCGGATCTCTCACCAATCGAACACGTGTGGGATCTCATTGGACGCCGTTTGCAAACTCTGCCCCAGCCTCGTACGGACGACCAACTGTGGCAAATGGTTGACAGAGAATGGAGAACCATCCCTCAGGACACCATCCGCACTCTTATTGACTCTGTACCTCGACGTGTTTCTGCGTGCATCGCCGCTCGCGGTGGTCCTACATCCTACTGAGTGGATGCCGTGCGGATTGTGTAACCTGCATATCGGTTTGAAATAAACATCAATTATTCGTCCATGCCGTCTCTGTTTTTTCCCCAACTTTCATCCCTTTCGAACCACTCCTTCTTGGTGTTGCATTTGCTCTGTCAGTCAGTGTATTATAAGAAATTGGAAAATATTATTGAAACATCTTGTGAAGTCCATCCTCACAAGAAGATGATGTTTCTTTATCAGCATAGTACTCGTCTCTGTTCGGATACAACCACCACTTGTAGACCTCCTCGATTATTACTTCTTCAAACACAACTCATAGCTCTGACCATCACTCTAAGACCACTTCTTCCATTTGATTCATCTAACTGAAACATATGATCTGATACCTCTCACCACCGTCGCATCGACTTTTATAACCTCGCGATGACGACTCATCTCCCTACTCTCTGTTCATCCCTTCCACCTCAACATACAGTAGCTGGCGAATACTGCCACTTGGTCGCAATCACGTGTCCACACACTGATGTCATCAGTCATGTGTCGTATAAGCGTACCCAAGCGGATTACAGTGACTATGCGGCATGAGTCACCGGAAAACCTACTTGCACATAACATTCTCAGTTAAACATAGCCTCGATTGCAAAATACTATGCCAGCTCATCTGGCCAGAGTTACAAACCACAGCATGACTATATGAAACCAACAAATCTCACTTACTACAATACAGAATGATTACAAACAGATTTCACTTAACCTATGATTACATACAATAATATACGTGATACCTAATTATTACAGTCTAAATGATGAGAAACAGAATATGAAATCTAATGAATCGGGTTAATAATAATAATAATAATAATAATAATAATAATAATAATAATAATAATAATAATAATAATAATAATAATAAATACTGAATGGAATCTGTAACCCTGTTGTACGGTTACAGGGTCTTCAGAAGAAAATCTCGACTGTTCACGAGGAACACTTCTACAATAATGAGGGCAGTGTTGCCAGATATTTACGAGTAAAATTCCCATTGTCCGCTTCTGTGGTGTAGTGGTTAGCGTGATTAGCTGCCACCCCCGGAGGCCCGGGTTCGATTCCCGGCTCTGCCACGAAATTTGAAAAGTGGTACGAGGGCTGGAACGGGGTCCACTCAGCCTCGGGAGGTCAACTGAGTAGAGGTGGGTTCGATTCCCACCTCAGCCATCCTGGAAGTGGTTTTCCGTGGTTTCCCACTTCTCCTCCAGGCGAATGCCGGGATGGTACCTAACTTAAGGCCACGGCCGCTTCCTTCCCTCTTCCTTGCCTATCCCTTCCAATCTTCCCATCCCTCCACAAGGCCCCTGTTCAGCATAGCAGGTGAGGCCGCCTGGGCGAGGTACTGGTCATACTCCCCAGTTGTATCCCCGACCAAGAGTCTGAAGCTCCAGGACACTGCCCTTGCGGCGGTAGAGGTGGGATCCCTCGCTAAGTCCGAGGGAAAAACCGAACCTGGAGAGTAAACAGATGATGATGATGAAAATTCCCATTATATTGTTAAAATTTCCCTCATGTACCTGATTTTTCCCCACATGTCTAATATTTATAATCATAAATATCAAACTAACTAAGCTTCTCGCTGTTATAACAAAACTAAACAGAAACAGTATAATTGGCGTAATATACCTAGGTACCAGATGTTCTCCCACTTCCTTAGTAGGTAATTCGCCCTGAATATTCACCTTTCCTTTTAGGCCGGCAATGTAATTCACACATAATAATAATAATAATAATAATAATAATAATAATAAATTAATTTATTATTATTATTATTATTATTATTCACGAGGAAGACTTCTACAATAATGAGGGCAGTGTTGTCAGATATTTACGAGTAAAATTCCCATTATATTGTTAAAATTGTAATATTATTATTATTATTATTATTATTATTATTATTATTATTATTATTATTATTATTATTATTATTATTATTATTATTATTATACTATTAATTCAGAAGTATCACTCATAATATTTGTGCTGCTACAATGGGCACTAACCCGAGAAGCACTCCAGCAGTTCCGACGATACGTACCATAATACCGAAATTTACCAGCAGATTGCATTATTATTGCATTATTAAAATCTGAAATGTGAAATATTTGTGTTATGAAAGATTTATTATCGCTCACATTTAGTACATTATCTTACTACATACCATTTGTTCAATTAAGCATGCCACTTGTACACATTCAATCAAAGTATTATTGATAGGTTAATATAAATGCATTCAAATCCTAAAATATTTAATTATAACAACTGTCTTTTCTTTACAAGTTCCTCCGTGGCTAAATGGTTAGCATGCTGGCCTTAATTACGATACAGCTGGCTGGTGTGAAAATGGGAAACCATATTCCTATCCCATCGTCACCATGAGACTTATCTGTGTCGAGGTCATATTGCAGTAGGTCACAATCTTGTAACTTAGTTATTACTCTATACATAATAACATAATCCACAAAAAGCCTTATCTCTGATTCCACTTATTTACTCATCACTTATATATAAGAAAACATAAAGGTCCAATAATACTGCCTTGAGGAATGTCCCTCTTAATTAATACTACTATAATTTTCTGAAATCTATTTTCTAGAAATATAGCCACCCGTTCAGTCACTCTATCCCAACCCATTATCTTTAGTATATCCCCAGAAATCTTATCAATTCCAGTTGCTTTTCTAGTTTTCAACTGTTGTATGTTATTGTAAATGTCATTGTTATTGTACCGGGCGGTACACCTCCACGCCGCTAATTTAAAAATTGCGCCAGTTGAAACTCCTCTGGCGGAGGAAGTCTGAACTTTATCTAATGTATTAATTTTCAAGTTACCCAGAAGATGTCACTACTTGGAAATTTTGAAGTTTCTGAACTGGGTCGTTTTCGACGTATTTTTGTTTTGCTTATAGTAAGAAGTGTGAACTTTCTCTTCTAGAGGACACTACTGAAAAACTACAATGGTGCACCCTAGTGCAAGGTGAAAGAACTATTTTTTTGGAGAAATTTTTATTTCAAAAGTTTGTTTCTTGTTAAATTTCTTTCTAGTATTGTTTAAGTTGGCTGTATTCCCCTTTCTTTCCCCTTGTTTTGAATTTTTTTTTTTTGCTAGGGGCTTTACGTCGCATCGACACAGACAGGTCTTATGGCGACGATGGGATAGGAAAGACCTAGGAGTTGGAAGGAATCGGCCGTGGCCTTAATTAAGGTACAGCCCCAGCATTTGCCTGGTGTGAAAATGGGAAACCACGGAAAACCATCTTCAGGGCTGCCGATAGTGGGACTCGAACCTACTATCTCCCGGATGCAAGCTCACAGCCGCACGCCTCTACGCGCACGGCCAACTCGCCCGGTGTTTTGAATTTAGCCAATCCCGAATTTATTTAATTAATTTACGACCAATAAGGTGTTTCTTCTTCAAATTGGATATGCTGCTTAAACCTAACCAATAAATGATTGTGGGCGGGTGTTTTCTTTCCTGAAACGCCTCGAACTTTCCGCGAGAGTATATAAACTGCTGATTTTAGGGTCTCTGCGCCACTTCAGTACCATCTTTCAGTGTGTAAAGTACATAGCAGGGGGCGGGAAGCGCCTCTTTCTTCGGACTGCAGTTCAACAACCAGGTAATGGCCGTATAATAACTTCTTTTCTTGCTAGCTCAGCAGTTTAACTCTCGGGGCGGGTCCGAAGCTTTTTTACCGTGTAACCTTTCCCTAAAATGTAAAGACTCTTAGTATCTATTCTCTTTTAAGCTACGTATTGGGATAGAGAGTGCTTAACCCTCTCGAGCTCCCACTCATATTGTTTTGAGGTGAACTTATTTCTCACAACCGATTCCTCCTTAATGTAATGTAAATTGTTCTTTTCTAAAGTCACCTCCGTAGTATGGGATTAGCCCTTGCATTAGCGGCCTAGAGCCATATTAGGTTTTAAACAAAATGTATTAGGAGTGCAGATCGCCTCCTCTCAAATTGTTATTTTAGAGGTCATGTAATTACCCTTTTTTCACTTAATAGGCCTCAGTAGGTTGGGTATTTTACCCCTGTGTCTATGTCCTTAGAGGACAACTTGAAGGTCGAGTTAGGTGTGGCCTTTTTGACAGGCTTAAATTTTGAGAGCAAGTTGCTCTTTCTTGAAAATGTTGTTTTCTGCGCGCCTCAAGGAAGCCTTACTGTGTAATTTGGAGCAAGTGCTCCTGGGCATGAATGGGGTTTTCTGCCCCTCTGTTTTGGGGTAAAGTTGGGCTAATTGCCCAAGAATTGTGAGTTAGGGGCTCGAAGCCCAAATCTGGTGAATACTGTACTTGTAATTTGTTACCTTGCTACTCTGTACCTGCTATTCGTGTTTTTTCTGAATTTTGGAAAGAAAATATAACCTTGTTAAATTTTAAATTAACTTTAATTTCGTAGCTTGAGACCTGTTCACCCCCGCACCTTCTTTCACCTCTACCTACCACAAAAATACGGTAACAGTTATCATAGGTACATTTTGATACTTCTTTAGTATTAGTCACCTCCTCTATCTGGACATTATCCTTGTAACCGAAAATCTTTACATACCGGTACTGCTGACTGAATACTTCTGCCTTTTGAAGATCCTCACATACACACGTCCCTCGTTCATTAATGATTCATGGAATGTCCTTCTTGGAACCTGTTTCTGCGTTAAAGTACCTATACATACAATCCCAGTTTTCATTAAAATGTGTATGCGTGCCAATTATGCTTGCCATCATGTTATCCTTAGCTGACTTCTTTGCTAGATTCAATTTCTTAGTAAGTTCTTTCAATTTCTCCTTATTTCCACAGCCATTTCTAACTCTATTCATTTCCAATCCCCACCTCCTTCTTAGTCTTTTTATTTCACTGTTATAATATAGTGGGTCTTCACCATTCCTTACCACCTCTAAAGGTACAAACCTGTTTTCAGCTTCCTCAACAATTGCTTTAAACAAATCCCAGAGTCTGTTTATATTTTTATTTACCGTTTTCCACCTATTATTGTTAATTTTTAAAATACCGACATTTACCAACAGATTGCATTATTAAAATCTGAAATGTGAAATATTTTTGTCATGAAAGATTGATTAAATATCGCTCACATTAAGTTCAGCACCTTATTACATGTCATTTGTGCAATAAAGCATGCCAATTGTATACATACATCTATATAGATAAAATCGCAATGTTCGTGTGTCTGTACATTGACTATTTTGGCGAAAGTTTCGTACAGTTATCCGTTTCGGGTGTAATAATTACCATCTGCATATTTTTTAGCTTTCGTGTCTGTTTGTTTGTTTGTTTCTCTGTATGTCTGTCTATAACTTGAAACCTACTGGATATATTTCTACCAAACTTCATATTTAGAATCCACCTGACCTTGGGTATGTTTTAACGCCAATATTGTTTCGAAATCCCTGAACTGACTGGGGGTTTATACGAAACTGAAACCGTGATTTTGCACTTCCACAAAATATACACAAGCAAACTTAATGGAAATCTACCTGCCTTAATGGAAATCAATTTCTAAACCTTTTTTCACATGCACATCATTTCGATAAAAGGATTAATAAGGGAGATGTCATTAACGGACCATTTTTTGGTACAAGTCTCACCGGACTTAACTCAAGAGCGGGTGCGTGTAAAGCGTACTTCTTATAACTTGAAAACTACTGGAGATATTTCAATCAAACTTCTTATTTAGCATATTTTTTGGATGAATGATTATGAATTTTTGGATCTCCCACTCATTTGAACCTCATACAGTTGGAATGTTTTAAAACCCAATGTTATTTAACATATAAGGTGTAAATGCAACCAGCATTTGATATTTTGACTTCGTACGTCGAACAGTAATGGACAAATGTTTTGTTTTAGGGGAATAATGTTTCAAAAAATTTCTAATGTAGCACCTAGGACATGGAAGATCAATCTTCACGTAAAATTTTAAGTTAGTGTATGAAACATTTTCGGAAAAATGAATATTGTGATTTTCAGAGCCAACCCCCATTTCGAAGCCAGGCTCAGTGGCTCGGATGGTTAAGGCTCTGGATTTCTGAGCCCAAGTGTACAGGTTTGATCCTAGCTCAGTTTGGCGGTACTGAAGGTGCTCAGATATGCCAGCCCCGTGTTGGTATTATCGCACGTAAAAGAACTACTGCGGGACAACATTCTGGCACCTCGGCATCTCTAAAAACCATAAAAGTAGTTAGTGGGACGTAAAACCAATAACTATTATTATTAAGAACACTTTGAAATATATCATATTTGACACCTAGACATAAGAAAAGCCTTATTGTAAAATTACCACTTCGTACATCAAATGGTTTAGCCCCTTAGGGGTGGAATGTTTGAAAACATTTCCTCTTTCACATCTACGATTTAAAAATATATACCACCACTTGGAATTTTGTCTTTGTACGTTAAACGGTAGTTTCCCATTGCTTTCATCACCAAGCCAGATGTTGCTATTACATACCACTCTGCCACGCCCACTGAAATGAATGCACCAACTGACCTTATGAGCAAAGTTTTCACACCATTCGCAGCAGGGACTGGCTGCATAAGGTATAGCATAATTACCTCAGTCACTTTCATATTGTCAAAGTGAAGGATGAGACTGTGACAGGTCAATGAAAGTAACAAAACCGTTCTAGCCCATACCATAAGACATAATGCACTGTAAACACTAAGTCTCATCAACAAATAGGGTGGATTATTTCTTAATGACATGTACGACATAAATGAGCGACTATCATTTGAAATCTCACCTTCGTACATCAAACGATGCCGGAATAATGAATATTTTTATTTTCTAAGTTAATTTCGAAGGGTATCCCCTCGGGTATATAAGCTGCGGCTTTTTCAAGCTACCTTGTCTTATAGATCGCCGAATTTCTGAGAGTGTGTGTGTTAAGTCATGAGGCGGGGGTGCCTTACTCTTCGGCAGGCAGTACATCAGCCCAGGTAATGGCCTCTAGTTATCTATCTTTGTAGCTGTTTCCGCAAACATAGCCGAGGGGAAGGTACTAATCTTTAACTATGTAACCACCGGTTTCCTGAAAATGTAAATTACTTCTTGCTAATGTAAAACTTCATTAAATCTTTAACTGTAAATCGGGGATAGAGAGTGCATTACCCTCTTGAGTTCCCCTTCAATTTATCTCGAGGTGACTAAGATTTTGTAACTGTTTCTCTTTCTATAAAGCTTTAATTAACCTTCTTTCTAGTCACCTCAGTAGCTTGGGATTAGACTCTACATCATCGAGCCACAGGCCCAAGTAGGGTTTTAACTGATTTTTCAAGGAGTGCAAGTGTACGCCTCCATACATTTTGAGTTTGAGCCAGTAATATTACCCTGTTCTTCCTTTTTCTTGTAGGCCCAGTAGTATGGGTACCAGATACCCTTGTATTAAAAAAAATTGTAACTTGTAGGTTGGGCCTAGAGAGGCCAAGAATCGTAAGATTTTTGTGTAATACTGCCTTGAGTAGGCTGTAAGAAACTGGGAGCACAGCCTCCTTGGTTGAAGTTGGAGAGCATGTAAGCTCTCTTCTGAGATTGCTGTAATATTGAGGGGTGCCTCTGGAAGGCTGTAAATTGTAACGGTTGGAGCAAAGTGCTCTGGAACTTTGTGTCGAAGTAAACGCTACATTGTAAATTTGTAAATTAGGGGCTTGAAGCACAGTTGGGTTAAATCCCCTATTCCGGGGTTTTCTATTCTTACACCGAAATTATCGTTGTACCTGATACTTTGTTGTTTTCACTAAGTGAAGAATGTTGTTAAGATTGATTTTCTGAAAGTTTTAAAAGAAATTTTGATATCGTAGATAGACCCATTCAAGCCCGCACCTTCTTTCTCCTCTCTGTGATCAACGAAAACCCGGCAACAATTATATAATAGGTTTTAAGAATAATTATATCTGTATTCGTAGTGATGTGTGCGTCTTCTCTATGAGATCACCTCTCTTGGATACTGTACCGGGAGGTACACCTCGACGCCGCGCATTCAAATAAGCGCCTTAATGAACTCCTCTATCGATCAAAAGGTGAAACTGATAGCACAACAAGTTGGAACTTTAATCAGAAGATGTCACTACTAAAATATTGAGTAATTCTGTTATTGTGAAGTTTCCTAAACTGACTGAATTTCTCCTTGTTTTGTTTTGCTATACATCAAGACGTTTGGACATTTTTCTACAGATGATACTACCAAAAACTATGATCATGCACTCTGGTGCAAGGTGGAAGAACTAACTTGAAGAAGTTTTGTATTCCTAGGTTTTCCATAACTGAATCTATGTTCATTTATTTTTGGATTGGCTATACTTCCTTTTCTTTCCACCACTTTTGAATCTAGCCAATCACGAATTTTTGTAATTAATTTTCAACCAATCCCGCATTTCTTGTTCACTTTGAATCTGGCAATCAAAATTAAGAGGATATGTCCTGATTAGTCTCGAATGATCTCAAACCTTCCCTGAGGGTATATAAGTTGTGGCTTTTCGTGTTTCCTTATCAATTGATCATCGTCTTGCAGTGTGTGTGTGTTAAGGCAGGAGGCGGGGCCGCCTCTTTCTTCGGTCAGCAGAACATCTATAAGGTAATGGCCACATAAACTCATTCTTTCTTGCTACCTCCGCAGCTTTATTCGAGGGGAAGATCCGAATATTTAACTATGTAACAAACTTTTCTAAAATGTAAATCTTCTTGCGGCTAATGTAAAATGTTCTTAAAATCTTTAAGTGTAAATCAGTGATAGAGATTGTGTTACCCTCTAGAGCTCCACTTCATCTTGCTTTGAGGTGACTCCGTTTTGCAACCTTTTAGTAATATGTTAAAGATATTTCCATGCGAGCCAGCTCAGTAGTTTGGGAATAGCCCCTGTTTCATCGGCCGAGAACCCTATAGGTTTTAATATTTCATTATCTGGAGCGCAGTGTTCTCCTCCATTCTGTTTGTGTTCGGTCCGTTTTATTTAACCTGTTTTCTTCTCGCAAAGGCCCTGTAGGTTGGGTACTAGATACCCCTGTATTAAGCAATTTCCATTTGTAATTCATGCCTTGTGACGCCAGAGATTGTAATAGTTTGATGTAATATTGCCTTGAGCAGGCTGTAAGGAACTGGGAGCCTGTTAGCTCTTTTCAAGTTTTTGTAATAGTAACGAGTGCCTCTGGAAGGCTAGATATTGTATTTTGGGAGAAAGTATTCTTGAATTAAGGGATTTCTGCCCTTGAGTAAATGATTCCTTTTTAAATTAAAGTTGTAAACTGGATCCGGTCTCTCTGGAGTTGTAACCTAGGGGTTTGTAGCCCAGAATTGTCAAGGTCTGAATCTTGAATTTTCCAATTTCTGAAATTGTCATTGTACCTGATGTTTCATTGTCATGAAAAATTGCTAAGTTTGAAGTTCTAAAAGAAATATAACCTTCAGTTCAAGTTTTAAATTTATTTTGATATTGTAGATAGACCCATTCAACCCGGCACCTTCTTTCACCTTTTTCTGCTCCAAGGGTATTGCCGTAACAGATACATATCCCTCTACTTCGCTCATTAGTGAAGGTACTGAGATACTATAACACTTCATGTCAAAGTCATGTCGTGTATAGTAACCTCTCGAGTTCCACAAGGGTTACATCTAGGTCCACTTCTGATTATACTGATCATTAATTACATCTCTCTGGTGTTATGGTATGAGCCTGTGACGCTGCCAACCACGGCCGCAGCTGTTCTCGGAAGCAGGGAAATCCGATCACGCTTGTTGAACGATCTCCACTCGGTCAGTTCATACGCGAATTAGCAATGAACACCTGTAGATTGATACAGTTCTCATTAGAGTTCTCATTTCCATAATCCAGGGATAGAAGAGTAACTCACAGAGCACAACACAAGATTGTATGCTACCGTCAATTGCTGCTATTACACATAGTAGAAAACAGAACCTTCTGATTACAATAAGGTATGAATTATTCAAACACGCCTCGTGACAAGCAATTAGACCAATCGTTGTAAAAACAAGAACGAAATGGAAAAACAACATTTATCTCTTTTATTCACAAAGCTTCGAGAGGAAACAAACAAAAAGTGAGCAAACGTAATTCAGGCTCAGAGATTAAAATAAGTTTAATCGTTGGCTAGCATCTGTGGTACACATCTTTTCACGTTTTATCATCAGTAAGCAGATTATTTCCCCACCGTCATAGATATTCTCTATGTACCAATACAATAATTCAGATCTTAGCAGTCAAATTAGTTCGATGGCTACATAAGTCTAACCGTACTTGTTTTACTGAAAAAGAATTGTCATCTATTCTTAAGGCTAAAAGATGTTTATACTAATCTCGTGATTGTTGGGAATGTTTTGTCGACTTTCGTATGGAGCATGGTGTTGTATGGAAGTGACATATGGAGAATAATTAGGGCATAAAGAAAGAAAGAAAGAAAGAAAGAAATAAAGAAAGAAAGAAAGAAAGAAAGAAAGAAAGGAAAGAACATAAGCTTTTAATTACGGTGTTGCAGAACAATGCCAAAAGTGGGATGGATTGGGTAGATCAGACAACAAATGAAGAGATACTGATTCGAGTTGCTTAGAAGAGAAATCTAATCTGACCAGAAAGAGAAATAGATTGATATGATACATCTTGGGACAATCAGAACGGGTTCAATTAGTTTTTGAGACTGTAGGAAGGCTACTGTAATTTAGGGGTAGACTAAGGTATGAATAGGACAAAGAAATTAGAGTAGATTTAGGAAATAGCCGTTACGTAGAAATGGAAAGGTTAATACAGAATAAAGGCTGGCCCCGCGGTGTAGGGGGTAGAGAACCTGCTTCTTACCCAGAAGCCCCGGGTTCGATTCCCAGCCAGAACAGGGACTTTCAACTGAATCTGAGATCCACTCATCCAACGTGATCACAGTTGAGGAGCTGTCTGACGGTGAGATGGTGGCCCAGGTCTAGAAAGACAAAAGTAACAATCGAGACGATTCGTCGTGCCGACTACACGACACCTCGTAATCTGCAGACATTCGGGCTGAGCAGCGATCTCTTGGTAGGCCATGGCCCTTCAGGGCTGTTGCGCCATGTGGTTTGGCTTGGTTTAACACAGAATAGAGTGGCATGTAGGGTAGCATCAAACCAGTCTATGAACTAACAACATTCTTTTTGTATTCACCTTTGCTCTCAATATAGCATGTTTCAAAGGAAACACGTCGATGACGATCAAGTTCAATGGAAAAGATTTCAGAGGTGTGGATTTCCCTTGGTCTTTGTTCCGTCTATTACTACACTCTGCATAGTCCAGTGTAATCGTTTGAGTGACTAGCGCGATGAGTGTGGATTTCTGCTCAGTGGCTCCTCGTCTTGACAAGAAAAAAGTAATCCAAAAACTATGAACTGCCAGTTTATAGACATTTATTTACAATTCTGCTTTACGTCTCACCGACACAAGTAGGTCTTATGGCGACGATGGGAGAGGAATGTGATAGGAGCGGGAAGGAAGCGACCGTGGCCTTAATGAAGATACAGCCTCAGCATTTACCTGGTGTAAAATCGGGAACCTTTCTTTCTTTCTTTCTTTCTTTCTTTCTTTCTTTCTTTCTTTCTTTATTTTTCCTTTCTTAATTCGTTTACCCTCCAGGGTTGGTTTTTCCCTCAGACTCAGTGATGGATCCTGGAGCGTGAGACTTTGGGCCGGGGATACAACTGGGAAGGAGGACCAGTTTCCTCGCACAGGCGGCCTCACCTGCCATGCTGAACAGGGGCCTTGTGGGGGAATGGGAAGATTGGAAGGGATAGACAAGGAAGAGGAAATGAAGCGGCCGTGGCCTTAAGTTAGGTACCATCGTGGCATTTGCTTGGAGGTAAAGTGGGAAACTACGGAAAACCACTTCGAATCACCCCCTACTCAGTTGATCTCCCGAGGCTGAGTGGACCCCGTTTCAGCCCTCGTACCACTTTTCAAATATCGTTGCAGAGCCGGGAATCGAACCCGGGCCTCCGGGGGTGGCAGCTAATCGCATTGTGGAATGTAAGGGAAGAAATATTGCAATACATTATTAGAATGATCATTTTTAATTTCGTGTGGCTATTTCTAGCCGGGTGCAGTCCTTGTAAGGCAGACCCTCCGATGAGAGTGGGCGGCATCTGCCATGTGTAGATAACTGCGTGTTATTATGGTGGAGGATAGTGTTAAGTGTGGTGTGTGAGTTGCAGGGATGTTGGGGACAACACAAACACCCAGCCCCAGAGCAACTGGAATTAACCAATGAAGGTTACAATCCCCGACCCGGCCGGGAATCGAACCGGGACCCTCTGAACCGAAGACCAGTACGCTAGAAAGGGTACTAAAGAGTAAATTAAAGAAGCAAATTGCTAACTTAGCGAGGATTCTATTTTTGAAAGGTGCATTTGGCTGGGAATGTTACTTGGCTTCGTCACTGCTGTTGATCTCGTGGTTATAAGTAGGAATGACCTCATAACTTGCGTTATTGTTGGGTCCGTTCACGTATGTACAAGTGTACGTGTGTTTGTGTCCAACTCTTGTCCGTTTCTCTACAGGGTCAAGTATGAAGTGGTATAAACCTTCATATCGAGTTTTTACGATCGTATGCCCTTCCTGACGTCAGTCTTATCAGAGGAGTTAATGAGATAAAATGCATGACGTGATCTATCATAGAAGGAAGGGAGAGGGTGAACTACTGCTAAAATGTTTTCATTCCTCCCCTGAAGGAGGAGACGGGCCTCTTAGACGGTAACGCTGTCTCTCAGGCCGGGAGATTTGTTACGGTTAAGGAGATGCACAGAGAAGGTGAGGGGGTTGGCGACCGTGGCCTGTACTAGAAACTGTCCCGGGATTCGCCTTAGTGCAGGAGGATGGAAAACCAGGACAGCTGACGTTTGGGGCCAGCCGTGACATCCAACCCTCTCCCGCCTCCCGAATGCAGAGGCGTAGAGCCACGGTAGAGCCGTGGTCACCCCTCCTCGAGGGTGAAACCCGGTACCGCCTCGGCCATTGATAGTAATTGATAGTAATTAAAGCAAAAACTATTAATGTGAAAAAACTCTAACACTGTAGTGAAACACAAAATGTACAGCATGCAAAGATGTACATGATTGACGTATGAAAACAAAAGTAATGAGTTCACCAGTAGTTGTTCGTTCATTATGACTTCACAGAAATCTACACCGATGTATACTAATTTTAGCTTGCAATAAATAATTACAAAATTAATCTATTAATCTAAATATTTTCAGAACAGTCTCATAGGGCATATTGTTTAGAAAGATTAAAACTCTCAAGTAAAAAAAAAACTTTCTTTTTACACCGAGCTCGATAGCTGCAGTCGCTTAAATGCGGCCGGTATCCAGTATTCGGGAGATAGTGAGTTCGAACCCCACTGTCGGCAGCCCTGAAGATGGTTTTCCGTGGTTTCCCATTTTCACACCGGAAAAATGCTGGGGCTGTACCTTCATTAAGGCTACGACCGCTTCCTTCCCACTCCTAGCCCCTTCCTGCATCATCGTCGCCATACGACGTGCGACGTAAAGCAAATAACAAAAAAAACAAAAATACTTTACCGTGAGCCGAATTCGTATCTCACTGCACGGCCCAACATCCACATCTTAATGCAACCTATAGATGAAAGATGTTATTTTTCAAGAGAAGGGAGTGGGACCTTAATATTAAATAACAAGAGAGAAAGCAACCCAGAAGAATACCACGAGAGACTGGTTCGTTACTTTGCATTCTTTTCATTATCCTCCAGCATTAGTATGGTATATTAAGCGTTGTTGTCATACCATCATCTTCCTTACGCTCTTAAAGAAAGTGGAAAATACGAAGCACGTCCAGAAAGTAAGTTCTTTCAATTTATCTCCGCTGCAGCGCTGCGATCGCAGTTCCGCACATGCACGGTAGACGCTCTGTATCAAGGAGAAGAAGCGTGTG
Organism: Anabrus simplex; assembly: GCF_040414725.1. Taxonomy (NCBI): domain Eukaryota; kingdom Metazoa; phylum Arthropoda; class Insecta; order Orthoptera; family Tettigoniidae; genus Anabrus; species Anabrus simplex. The sequence continues at coordinate 112,444,199 of NC_090268.1, forward strand.
CCATTTTGAGATCGCTGTCAGCCACGTACGCTTTGTTGTGCTTGTTTACAATGTCGGTGTTAATTGAAAATCCCGCCGCTTGTGAAATCAGATCTGTGATTCGTTTTCTGAATGCTAGGAAAGTGAAACAAATTGAAATATATCGGCAAATTTGCGACGTTTACGGACAAAATGCGATGAGTGATTCAATGGTGAGAAGGTGGGTCCGACAGTTCAATGAAGGACGTAGTGACGTGCACGATGAAGAACGAAGTGGGCGTCCATCTTTGGTTACAGAAGAACTGGTTCACGCGATTGATGACAAGATCCGGGAAAACCGCAGGTTTACAATTAGTGCTCTCGCTATGGAATTTCCCCAAATCTCACGATCACTAATTCATGAAATTGTTACCGAAAAACTGAAATTTCGTAAACTTTGCTCACGTTGGGTACCAAAGATTCTTACTGAGCAACACAAAACAAAACGGATGGGTAGTGCACTTCAGTTTTTGACCCGTTATAATGAAGGTGGAGAAGAATTTCTGACACAGATAGTCACAGGAGATGAAACTTGGGTTTCTTACGACACCCCTGAAAGTAAGCGGCAATCAATGGAATGGAGGCACACTTCATCCCCAGCAACGGTTTAGCCGAAACAAATCTTGACACCTCGAAAAATGATGTGCACAGTGTTCTGGGACTGCAAAGGCATCTTACTCATTGATTTCTTACCGCGTGGTCAAACAATGAAAGCAAATGTTTATTGCGAGACACTTAGGAAATTGCGCCGCGCAATACAGAATAAGCGCCGAGGATTGCTGTCAAAAGGTGTTGTTTTCCTTCACGACAACGCACGACCATACACTGCAAATGTGACGAAAAACCTCCTACAGGGATTTGACTGGGACGTGTTTGACCATCCTCCGTACAGCCCTGACCTCGCTCCTAGCGACTTTCATCTGTCCTTACATCTCAAGTCTTTCCTTGGCGGTCAACACTTCAAGAGTGACGAAGAGCTGAAAGAAAATGTTTCCAACTGGTTGAAGACACAGGCGGCAAACTTCTATGAAGAAGGTATACAAAAACTTGTGCCCCGCTATGACAAATGCCTGCAAAATTTCGGCAGATATGTGGAAAAGTAGTTTAAGAATTGTAGAATTTTGTGAAATAAATAATTGTTCTGTATCTGTACACAATTTAGCTTTATTACCAAACGGAACTTAGTTTCTGGACGTACTTCGTATTACAACGACGGATTCAGGGACTTGTACAGGACATGTTAAATGTCACCAGCTACGACCAAAAAGTGAACAAATATAAGATAAACACTGAGCTGTTTGCAATCCATTTATCAAGAAATGAATATACTGTTTATCTTGTTAAACTGTGTAAGTTTCTAAAAATAAGTCGCTCTCCGATATGGAAACATTCTGTGCGTTGTCGCGGAACTGGTTAACGAACACGTCCTGAGAGCAGGTGATTGGGGTTTGAATTCCTTGGACGATCACTTTTTTATTCTATCATTTTAGGAAATATTCTAAAACACATTAAATTTCACTAGATAGTTTGCCACTTCATATTCTCTTCACTGGTTTGAAAATAAGCATTCATCCAATTGATTCATATTGTCCACTGTTCTTTCTTTCTTTCTTAATCTGTTTACCCTCCAGGGTTGGCTTTTTCCTCGGACTCAGCGAGGGATCCCACCTCCACCGTCTCAAGGGCAGTGTCCTGGAGCGTGCGACTTTGGGTCGGTGGATACAACTGGGGAGAATGACCAGAACCTCGCCAAGGCGGCCTCACCTGCTATGCTGAACAGGGGCCTTGTCGGGGGATGGGAAGATTGGAAGGAATAGACAAGGAAGAGGAAAGCAAGCGGCCGTGGCCTTAAGTTGGGTACCATCCCGGCATTTGCCTGGAGGAGAAGAGGGAAACCACGGAAAACCACTTCTAGGATGCCTGAGGTCGGAATCGAACCCACCTCTACTCATTTGATTTCCAGAGGCTGAGTGGACCCAGTTCCAGCGCTCGTACCACTTTTCAAATTTCGTGACAGAGCCGGGAATCGAACCCGACTAACCACTACACCACACAGGCGGACTTGTCCACTGTTAATACGTTAAAAACAAAAACAGACGAAAACTTCGTTACATGCAACTCATCTAGAATCTCATCCACGACGACTGCTTTCCAGACATAAGACAGCTTAACGACATCCTCAGCCGTACTGCTTGGCGTTCCCGCCCGCATCCACTGCCCTTCATATCAGACAAATCCTTAATTGGCCACACGGTGCTGAGTGAGCCCCAGCAGAATTTACTGTATATCGCATAATTTTCATACTATGGTCACTTGCTTACAGTAATTTGAGATTGCATAACGTGCTAACCCTCAGTCCGATTCAGTGACTGAATGGTCAGCGTACTGCCCTTCGGTTCAGAGGGCCCCGTGTTCGATTCCTGACCGGGTTGGGGATTTTAATCGCTTCTGATTTATTTTTCTGGCTCGGGGACTGGGTGTTTGTGTCTGTCCCGACACTCTCCTCTTCATATTCAGACAACATACCACACAAACAACCACCACAGACACACGCAATAGTGATTACATTCCTCCATATAGGGTTGGCATCAGGAAGGGCACTCGGCTGTAAAACAGAGTCAAATCCACATGTGCGACGCAGCTCGCAACCCCCGACCCCACTGGTGTGGGAAAAGTGGGGATAGAATAATAAGAAGAAGAAGACATCGTGCCAACCCTCTCATCTTCTCCGCACACTTCCTTTTTCGATACAAACCTCCTGGCCTGAGAAATGGCGTACCTGATCTTTTGGCAGAGTAAAGGAAGTGCTTGAGTGATGCTGGCTGGAAACGAATTTTCAAGATTCATCCGACAATCCTTCCCTCTTATTATAAAATTTCGGCCACCATGCAGTAAAATTCAGAATATAACTAGGCTCTACCAGAATGATAGTGAACTTGTCATGACGTTTAGGTGGCCATAAAATGATTTCACAATATTTCTTTACGTCATAAATTCGATCAATGTTTTATGCGGATGTTTTGATGACAGCAAAATCTCTATCACAGACATTGAATGAGTGCTCTCGCATAAAAGTAAAAGTGAATGGTGGCAAACCATTCCAAACCACACACAAATCATCTTTAAATATCAACATGGCAGTGGTTGGATAAGTGTCGTTTCTTTTGTGAAAAAGGTGCACTAGGACGAGAAGAATGTTAATCTGCAATAATTAAAAAATCGATAATTTGGACATGTACCGTTTCTTAAGTGAATGATTCAGTTCTACAAAAACCAACCTCAGCGATGGGTACAGCAGCAAGTCTCATATAAACAACTACACCAAACTGAACTGTTAAAATTAAAGAGAAATGTCTAGAAAACAACACTACTAATGTAAGTAAATTATAAACATTTTAAAATGCGTACGATGAATAATGCAGCAGAATCTAATTATGTTCGTGAGGCGACTGGTACCTCTTTCTCTTTTCTCCTCTTCGCTACTCATTAGACCATACAATCACGCCATATGTTAATGCTTATAATTTCTCAGGGGGATTGAAAATGACCGCATGTCATTTGATATCGCATGTGGTCCATGATTAGAACGTCAGATACGAAAACTCTTTGTTCCACTCTTCTCTTCAGACAACTTGACTCCAATAAATATTTAATAAGGAAAACATCCACAGGCCAACCTGCAGGTACAGCTGAACATTACTTTCAGATTCCCGTTACGAAATTGTCAGGTTGCTTGCATGATGAATAAATAATTCTCACGAGATAAAATGGCAATCTTCGCTATGAAATTGTCATTTTGCAACAGTTAACGTGGCTACATCTGTGAGGCTTGATACACTGTGGTGAATAGCCCCCGTATCCTCGCCATTAACCTCTTAAAATGTGCCGGTAGACGGTTTCGATACTGGTTCAGCCCAGTGGTACTTGAGCAACTGTACAGAACCAACGCCAGAAGTTTTACAAATATATGAGCTTATTTTGTCATCCTAAGAAGAATCTTAGGAGCTCAAACCATGGACGTTAATATTAATGGTACTACAAGAGAAGCAAAAATTAGAAGAGGAGTACGATAAGGCTGCCCACTGTCACCCTATCTCATTAACGTGTTCATAGAAAATGCAGTTAGAGGAATGAAACGGCATACTAAAGGGGTGAATTTTAATGGTATTCAGGTACACAGTATCCGCTTTGCAGATGATATTTCTATCAGCTAATTCTGAAAACGATACGAATAAGATGCTAAGAACATTAAACAAATACTTAGAATTTTTTTTTTTTTTTTTTGCTATTTGCTTTACGTCGCACCGACACATATGTCTTATGGCGACGATGGGATAGGAAAGTCCTAGGAAGTGGAAGGAAGCGGCCGTGGCCTTAATTAAGGTACAGCCCCGGCATTTGCCTGGTGTGAAAATGGGAAACCACGGAAAACCATCTTCAGGGCTGCCGACAGTGGGGCTCGAACCCACTATCTCCCGATTACTGGATACTGGCCGCACTTAAGCGACTGTAGCTATCGAGCTCGGTTTAGAAAAATAAATTAAACTAAAAATTTAAACTAAAAATAAATATAAAGTAGTCAAAGTCATCTCCGTACAGTCTATGAACGCCCTTGAAGGACTTCATAACCTCGGCACTTCATGGGGTAGAGTGGTTAGCTCTATGCCCGGCCGCCTTTGACCCCCTGGTAATCATTTAGGATATAGGCTTTGCGAACCTCAGGGCCATGTGCACCCCCAGAAGTGAAAATCTCGTTTCTTAAAGTTTCCTGGTGGGGATTCGAACCCATATCCTCCCGGACGAACCGAGCATGCCTTTACAGCCTCGACGAAAAGAAGCCTACATGTAGAAAAACTTAAATAACACACCGATAGAGCAACTGACAGAATTCTCCTATTTGAGTAGTGTAATTACCTCTGATAACAGGTCCCTTTCAGAAATCAAGAAAAGAATAGTGGTAGCAAAAGAAACCTTCCAAATTAAGAAAAGCTTATTGCTAAACAACCATCTCAGTTTGGAGACCAGAAAATCATTTCTCAAGATCTTTGTTTGGAGTGTGCTACTGTATGGATGCGAAACCTGGACATTAGGAAACAGGAAGAAACAAAACTTGAGGCTGCATAAATGTGGTTTTGGAGAAGAATTGCAAAAGCCAGTTGGACGGATAAAAAAATACCTTGTTTTAAAGAGGGTCGATGTTTGTTAAATACGATAAAGAAGGGGAGAACAAAGTTCCTTGGACATGTTCTGAGACATGACTCTTTTCTCCAAACCATCACTGAAGGTAAAAGAGACCCAGAGGACGAGCAAGGATGTCATACGTCAGGAACTCCGTCGGTGAATTGCCATGCGGTTCATATAGGGTAATTCCGGGAGAGTTGCCGCACTTTTTATGTCTTTTGTTATATCTCGATATATTTACTTTAAAAATTGTTGCAAATTCATCGAGCATAATTTGAAAACATGTACATTTGATCAGGGATGAACAAAATATTGGCAATTGAAAGTAAATGGGAGAAAGGAGTGAACAAAGGAATTGTTGCATCTGCGGCGTCTCTCCCTGGATCCCGGTATAGATGCCGACTTTGCTCGGGAGAGATGCCGCGAGTAAAATAATTAATGACAAAATCAAATTTAAGCCAATTTCTTCAACTTTAATATAACCGAACACTAGAACGTACTACAAGACAATTATATCCACATAATATAATCATTCAATGGAAAAAATCTAATGTGCAATGGATTATTCACTGTGTTATATAAAACCCCACGGCACTTAACACCCTTGAAATGGCTCTGGCCTGCACAGCGACCGCTGCTCAACCCGAAGGCCAACTATCAGGGAGAGACGCCGCACCCTCCTGTTTTCATACTTCAAGGCTATCATGGCCCAAAATTAGCTTACTCTCAACTACAGTTATGTTTCTGACGTCTACTGTACTAAAAACGTCTGATTTAAGCATTTGATGCCAACTTAATATACAATAAATTAACACGCGCAAAAACTTTGTCAGGAGGAAACATGTACTCGCCTCATGATATCGGCTATAATTGGCGTAATATACGAGCAAATTTCGTCACACTCGCAGACAGTAGTTCTTCCTTAGAAACTGAAAAACCACATATATTGCCATCTAGCTGTAACGATGGGAACCTTTAGCTACAGTGTATGCGGCATCTCTACCGGGGCGGCATCTGTCCCGGATTTACCTTAGCAACATGAAGAGGCTAGCAGATCGTCAGATGTGACTACACCGACAAGCCTTTTTTTTTTTTTTTTTTTTTTTTTTTGCTACTTGCTTTACGTCGCACCGACACAGACAGGTCTTTTGGCGACGATGGGACGGGGAAGGGCTAGGAGTAGGAAGGAAGCGGCCGTGGCCTTCATTAAGGTACAGCCCCAGCATTTGCCTGGTGTGAAAATGGGAAACCACGGAAAACCATCTTCAGGGCTGCCGACAGTGGGGTTCGAACCTACTATCTCCCGAATACTGGATACTGGCCGCACTTAAGCGACTGCAGGACAAGCCTTTAGTAGATGATGATGAAGAAGAATGGCAAATTACGGGGAGAATATCAAAAGCACTTTTTTTGCTACTGGCATTACGTCACACCGACACAGATAGGTCTTATGGCGACGAGGGGATAGGAAAGGCCTAGGATGAGTTGGAAGGAAGCGGCCGTGGCCTTAATGAAGGTACAGGCCCAGCATTTGGCTGGTGTGAAAATGGGAAACCACGGTAAACCATCCTCGGGGCTGCCGACAGTGGGATTCGAACCCACTATCTTCCGGGTGCAAGCTCATAGCCGCGCGCCTCTAACAGCACGGCCAACTCGCCCGGTTAAAAAGCATTTAATAAATATACACTTCTTTTTGCTAGTGGCCCTTAATTAGGCTGATGTGGAAATGGGAACCGACAGAAAACGATTTTCAAGGCTGTGGACGGTAATATTCGAATCCACCATCTCCCGAATGCAATCTCACAATCACGCAGAACTGTCAGTCAGCCCATGACCTTGACATGCCTGGACTACACTCACCATTTTGGGCACTGTAACTCCTGTCTCCTATAGATCAATTTCCTACTGTCCGGCTCCTTGGCTGAATGGTCAGCGTAGTTATCTTCGGCTCAGAGGGCCCTGGGTTCGATTCCCGGAGATTTTAACCGTAAATGGACAATTCCTCTAGCTCGGGGGCTGGGTGTTTGTACTGTCCCCAACATACCTGCAACTCTTACATCACATACAACACTATTCTCTACTACCATAACTCACAGTTTCTCATACATGGAAGATGCCGCCCTCCCCTCGTCGGAGGGTCTGCCTTTCAACGGCTGCACCAGGCTAGGAATAGTCACATGAAATTATTATTATTATTATTATTATTATTATTATTATTATTATTATTATTATTATTATTATTATTATTATTTCCGGATTCATGGCTAAATGGTTAGCGTGCTGGCCTTTGGTTCAAACGTCTCGGGTTCGACTTTCGGCCAGGTTGGAGATTTTAACCTTCATTGGTTAATTCCGATGCCACCTTCAGCATTAGGATTCATCACAGATAGGGCCCCATCCTGACAGACGTGCAGGTCTCCTATAAGGCGTCAACTCGGAAGACTTGCACCAGTCCTCTCTGGAGGCCACACGCCATTAATTTATTATTATTATTATTATTATTATTATTATTATTATTATTATTATTATTATTATTATTATTATTATTATTATTATTATTATTATCTTCCCATTCAGAGGCAGATACTTCTCGTCCCACCCAAAGGTAACATTTTATACCGTTCGAGCTGAAAGCTGTGGGGCAGTGCAAACGATATCAAAAATACTGTGTTTTCCCGACATCAAAATAGGATGGATTATCGTGAAAGTCCGAATATCGAATCCATGTGAAGTCACTTAGCATTTGATATATGAATGTAGAATAATAGTACATAACTCTATTGAATCAAAATTCCAGCTCCCTAATGTCTTTCCCCATTTTCAGGGCGTGTCATTACAAGCGTGTAAACTCTATAGAACTTCCCTCAGAATGTAATTAATCTTGAGAGAAATACTTGCACATGGAAGAACAAGAGAGTCACAGAGGCAACTGAAGGACTTGAAACCAACCACTCTCAGAAACTGTGAAAGCACGGTTGTGTAACCTGAGGCCATGCTGTGTTCTCTGCTCGGTGTTATTAAGATAATATTTGCATTCCAAACATACACTGCACTGTTCTCTAACTTGGCCTGTATTATTTTATTCTAAAGAAAATATTATGCGCCCTTGCTTATTCAGGTCGTACGTACGCATGCGCACTTTGTACGTGACACAGGGGAGGGTGCAGAGGGAGAAAAGAAACATACATTTCGCACTGCACATACAAAGTAGAATTAACGGTGGTAATGACAATAAGAAAAACAAAATATCTTCTAGCTCTACTGATATTAGTTAAGTTAAATATCTTCCTATGCTAATGTTAATGGCTATCAACGAATTTAATGAAGAAATTACGGATCAGCTCTCGAGAATATTAATATTTGCTGTAAAAAATATTTTATATCAGTATAATTATAATATAGGCTACATAGTTTATTGCGTTCCACAAATACAGGATATTAGGATTTGTGGTGAGGTATGTCAAATCCTTTAAATAACTAAAAATCTGTATAGGGCCTACACCTCTATCTCGTCGGGCCCAAAGTAGAATATGCAAGCGTTGTATGGAATCCAGCAAACAAAATATACATGATATTACAAAGATCGAAAAATTCCAAAAGATATATTTAAAATACTTACATTTTAAAAAACATGTAACTATCCACACATATAGCATCCAACGAACTTCTCCTAAATTTTGAAATGGGAAGCTTGGAACTGAGGAGATAAAACTGCAAATTCTATTATTGAAAACCCTGACTTTTTATGCATCTTGAGCTTTCACGTGCCCCGCTTTAATGCGAGGACAAATATAACTTCACAAAATAAAAATATCAGAACAACCGCTCACAAAATGCCCCACTCTACAACAGAGCAGTTCAGAAAAATAATCATTTAGAGTTCTGTGTACCTCTTTTTGCTATTTGCTTTACGTCGCACCGACAAAGATAGGTCTTATGGGGACGATGGGACAGGAAAGACCTAGGAATGGAAAGAAAGCGGCCGTGGTCTTAATTAAGGTACAGCCCCAGCATTTGCCTGGTGTAAAAATGGAAAACCACGGAAGAGCATCTTCAGGGCTGCCGACAGTGGGGTTCGAACCCACTATCTCCCGGATGCGAGCTCACAACTGCACGCCCCTAACCACATGGCCAACTCGCCCGGTCTGTGTATCTCTAGACCTGTTACTACAGCAATTCACCATCTCCGCGAAAAATTTCTAAATAACTTGTAATGCTCATTTTAACCATAAAATGTACTTCAAACCTTCTACAGAACATTAAGGCCTTTTCCAAAAATATAATTATAAGTGTTAGAACCAGAAGAAAATAATAGTGTAGTTATGAAATTACGTTTTTAATTTTTTTATTTTACTCTTTCTTGTAATGATTAAATTAGATTAGATATGAATTATTGTGGGCCGCCTCTGTGGTGTAGTGGTTAGCGTGATTAGCTGCCACCCCCGGAGGTCCGGGTTCGATTCCCGGCTCTGCCACGAAATTTGAAAAGTGGTACGAGGGCTGGAACGGGGTCCACTCAGCCTCGGGAGGTCAACTGAGTAGAGGTGGGTTCGATTCCCACCTCAGCCATCTTGGAAGTGGTTTTCCGTGGTTTCCCACTTCTCCTCCAGGCGAATGCCGGGATGGTACCTATCTTAAGGCCACGGCCGCTTCCTTCCCTCTTCCTTGCCTATCCCCTCCAATCTTCCCATCCCTCCACAAGGCCCCTATTCAGCATAGCAGGTGAGGCCGCCTGGGCGAAGTACTGGTCATACTCCCCAGTTGTATCCCCCGACCAAGAGTCTGAAGCTCCAGGACACTGCCTATGAGGCGGTAGAGGTGGGATCCCTCGCCAAGTCCGAGGGAAAACCCGAACCTGGAGGGTAAACAGATGATGATGATGATGATGATGAATTATTGTGTCTTTCTCATTGTAAATATATTAGAATAGCTTTGATATTAGGTTATTAGACCGATTTGAAACAAAGAAAAATAAACGCATGTAAACAATTGCCACTGGAATTGGGATTAGAAATCCTGTAACGTGTAGTAAATAAATAAATAAAAATATTTCCACAACGTCTATGTTTTCCAAAGAGTATTTAGAACAAAGGTATTAATATTGCTTGACCTTTCATGATCTTATGGACATAAATATCGCGTTTATTCACGCAACATTTTCGTTAATTAACCTTCGATGTAGAAAAATGTGCACGGTGTACCTTTTTCTATACAGAGATAGGAAAAATGCCATCCAGTAATAACTGGCAGTAATAAAGGGGACAGGAACCAACCAACTAATTCGCAATATCCACCCAGAGTCAGTTGGGGTAAAGTAAGGTAATGTAATTTATCAGCCACAGTTTATCAAATGGGGCTCTCTGCGGTCGTCCTGGTTGGTCTTTCACGAAACATTCGCGAAGTGCCTGACTGATAATGGTACAAAATCAAATACTACAGAATGTTCAATTACAATCAATGTTTATTTTAGCCGAAAGAAACCCAAAGCCCGTGGCGCAACTGCTCCGAAGGGCCTTGGCCTAAAATACGACCGCTGCTCAGCACGAACGCCTGAAGATAACGAATTGTCGTATGGCCGGCATGACGAATCCTCTCGGCCGTTATTCTTGGCTTTCTAGACCGGGTTCGCTATGTCACGTCAGATAGTTCCTGAATTGTAATGACGTAGATTGAACGATCCTCAAACCAGCCCTCAGATCCAGATAAATATCACTGACCTGGCCGGGAATCGAACCCGGAACCATGCTATCCTACACCACGGAGCCGGCCAAATGTACGCTGTCCATAGCGGTTATTATACATGTTTGTTGAGTATAGAGATATCTTGGTGTCACAATGTATACGGCAGGAAACTCAGCTATAAATAATTCTTCTCCTAATTTGAACTGTCCTTAGATATTATACTTAAACATATTCGTGAATCTTGATGTAGAAATCTGTTAAACACAAATGTAAACGACAATAAGCTCATTGGATGAATTTGGAGTTGAGAAACTCGAATAAAATTCGAATTATAAAAGGACACACTGGAGCAAATATTCGTTTATAGGAAGAGGAATTACCAATCATTAAAAAAATACTTTGTAAATAATAATAATCTCCGCCTCTGTCGTGAAGTGGTTAGTATAATTAGCTGCCACCCCTGGAGGCCTGGGTTTGATTCCCGGCTCTGCACCAAATTTGAAAAAATAGTAAGAGAGCTGGTACGTGGTCCACTCAGCCTGGGGAAGTCAACTGAGTAGAGGGAGGTTCGATTCCCACCTCAGTCATGGGCGCTTCATTTGCTCTTCCTTGTCTATCCCTTCTGATCTCCCCCCCCCCCCGCCCCATAAGGTCCCTGTTCAGCATAGCAGGTGAGGCCACCTGGATGAGGTACTGGTCCTCCTTCCCAATCGTACACCACCGACCCAAATTCTCACGCTCAAGGACACTGCACTTGTGGCGGTAGAGTTGGGATCCCTCGCTGAGTCCGAGGGAAAAATTCACCCTGAACAGTAAACGGATTAAGAAAGGAAGAAAGTAATAACAATATAATTTCTATATGCAGCGGAATGCCTCTCAATTAATGAGAAAGGCCTGGCAGAACAACTAGAGGCCAAAGAAAGGAAGATTCTAAGGAAGGGAACAGTACAGGAAAATGGAAAATATAGCAGAAGGAAGAATCATGAACTATATCTGCACATGGAGAAAATTTCCGGCTCCATGGCTAAATGGTTAGCGTGCTGGCCTTTGGTCTCAGGGGTCCCGGGTTCGATTCCTGGCAGGGTCGGGAATTTTAACCATCATTGGTTAATTTCGCTGACACGCGTCTGGGTGTGTCGTCTTCATCATAATTTCATCCTCATCACGACGTCAAATAAAAAGCCCTGCACTTGGCGAGCCGAACATGTCCTCGGACACTCCCGGCACTAAAAGTTATACGCCATTTCATTTCATGGAGAAAATAACCAATACTGTTAGGAAAAGAATGATTTCTTTCAATGGTCACTTAAAGCGAATGAGATCAAAAAAGGTTATCTACTCGAATCTTTGACTACTGTCTGAATAAGAAAACTAAAAGAGTCTGGTCCAGAGAGGTGGAAAAGGATTTACCAGAATTGGGGATCTTAGGTGATGACATCCTGCAACGTGACCCTTTAAAGAAGAAACTTGAAGGTCTACAGAGTTTTCGAACAAAATCTAAAATGAAGACAGGCAAGACGTGGACCGAAGAATGAATGCAAGGAAGTTCACCCGATGCGGGTATAACATGTATAACATAACTTTCTTTTTTGCTAGTTGCTTTTACGTCGGACCGACACAGATATGTCTTATGGCGACGACGGGATAGGAAAGGCCTAGGAGTTGGAAGGAAGCGGCCGTGGCCTTAATCAAGGTACAGCCCCAGCATTTGCCTGGTGTGGAAAAGGGAAACCACGGAAAACTATCTTCAGGGCTGCCAACAGTGGGATTCGAACCCACTATCTCCCGGATGCAAGCTCACAGGCGCGCGCCCCTTACCGCATGGCCAACCCGCCCGGTATTATTAGTCTATTATTATGCCAATGAAAGAAGTGAGTGGTTGCATCGACAAGGCATTAGCCTTTAGAATAATAATAATAATAATAATAATAATAATAATAATAATAATAATAATAATAATAATAATAATAATCACTCTCATCACTCTCCTGATTATTATTATTATTATTATTATTATTATTATTATTATTATTATTATTATTATTATTATTATTATTATTATTATTATTATTATTGTTACGGGGTTATCCGTGGAACAGAAAGAGGTTAAAGAAGGTGCCGGCGTGAATGGATCTATCTACAATATCAAAATTGAATTAAAACTGTAAAAGGTTATATTTCTTTTCCAAAAACAAACTTAACAACATATCAGGTACAAAAGCAATCTTGAAACAAGAGTAGAAAAGTCCAAGATTAGTGATTTTTACAAATTCTGGGCTTCAAGCCCCTAGTTTTATAATTTTACAAAAGGAAGAGGTATTATTTAGTGAGGGGGCAGAAATCCCCTAATTCAAAGAGCACTTGCTCCCGAAATTACAACATCTAGCCTTCAAGAGGCATTCATTAATCTTACAAAAAAGAAAAAGAGCAAACAGCCTCTCAGTTTTCCAAGCTTATTCAAGGCAACATCAACTTACAATTTCTGGCCTCTCAAGGCACAACTTACAATTGGAAAATGATTATACAGGGGTATTTAATACCCAACCTACTGGGCCTTCATGGGAAAAGAACAACGGTTAAATAAATGGCCCGAACCAAAAATGAATGGAGGCGAAAGCTTGCACTCCTAGATACGAACACTGAAAACCTAAAGGGCACTAGGCCGATGAAACAGGGGCTATTCCCAAACTACTGAGGTGACTCGTATAGAAATTACATTACCACGTTACAGGATGAAAAACAGTTATGAAACGTAGTCACCTCAAACCAAGAGGAAGGGGAGCTCGAAAGGGTACATCACTCTCTATCCCCGATTTACAGTTAAAGCTTTTATGAAGTTTTTACATTCGCCGAAAGAAGATTTACATTTTAGAAAAGTTGGTTACATAGTTAAAGATTCGGACCTCGGGTTAAACTGCGGAGGTACCAAGAAAGAAATATGTTATGTGGCGATTACCTTGTAGATGTACTGCTGACCTATGAAAGAGGCCGCCCGCCTCCTGCTTTGACACACACACTCAATAAGATGACGATCAAGTGGCCAAGAGACGTGAAAAGCCACAGTTTATAAACGTTCAGGGGAGGTTCGAGATCATTCATGAATAAACCAGCCACACCCTCTCCCTTTAATTGGTCAATTTAAAAGTTACATTCAAAATCGAAGAAGAAGAAGAAGAAGAAGAAGAAGAAGACTGTGATTGGTAAAAAATTAATTACAGAAATTGGGGATTGGCCAGATTTAAAACTGGCGGAAAGGAAAATAAAATATTGCCAACCCAAAAATAAATGAACATCAATTAGGAAAAAACTTATGAATACAAACTTTTCAAAAATCAAAAGTTATACCACTTCGCACCAGGGTGCATGATCATAGTTTTGTAGTGTCATCTGTGGGAAAAATGTCCAAACTTCTTGATGAATGTCAAACAAAACAAGTGGAAATTCACTCAGGTTAGGAAACAGTACAATAACAAAATTACATCATATTTCTGTGGTGACATCTTCAGAGTAAAGTTCTAAGTTGTTGTAGTTTCAGTTTCACCGTTTTGCCACTAGAGGAGTTCGTTTAGGCGCTGAATTTAAATGCGCGGCGTTGGGGTGTACCTCCCGGTACAATTAATATTATTGTTATTATTATTATTATTATTATTATTATTATTATTATTATTATTATTATTCAAAATAATACATAAGAAGTGAAACAGTCCGGTTTTTTTGGAAACAAGTGGGTTTTTTCTTACATGCTTTTAACTTTTTTGTGTATTACCCAGTATTCCAATTGTGTGTACCAGAAACTTGGTGTACCAACTGAGGGTTAATTTTTCTGCAGCCCGTCAAATTAGAATTTTTTTTTAATATCCAAGTCAACATTTCCAGTCAAGCGAGTTGGGCAACTTGGTATTTCGGGTAATAATTAAAGCGGCCCTCTAAAGAACTTCAGAAGACTGTAGATGCCTCTAGTGATGCATACTGCTGCCACGATCTACCTAGAAAAGCAGCATGACATATATAAAATGATATATTCTTGCTCATTATATTCTCGCTTAAGCGCCTCTACTTTATGCCTGGCCGCAATCTAGACTCATTAATGTGTGTCAAACCCAAATCATCCCCTTCAGGTACCCACTTGTTCGCAATCTGGACTCATTAATGTGTGTCAAATCCAAATCATCCCCTTCAGGTACCCACTTGTTCGCAATCTGGACTCATTAATGTGTGTCAAATCCAAATCATCCCTTTCAGGTACCCACTTGTTCGCAATCTGGACTGTTCGCAATCAGGACGATACCCAAGGAGGAATTCAGCTCCCGGCCGAAACTACCTTTACACCGGTCTGTTTTCAGACCACTTTGCTTTACGGAATTGAAATCTGGGTGGACACAGGATATCTTATTCATAAATTAGAAGTAACAGACATGAAAGTAGGAAGAATGATCGCTGGTACAAACAGCTGGGAACAATGAAAGGAGGGTACTCAGAATGAGGAGTTAAAGTCTAGGTTAGGAGTGAACTCAATTGATGAAGCTGTACGCATAAACCGGCTTTGGTGGTAGGAACATGGAGGAGGGTAGGTTACCTAGGAAAATAAAGGGCTCAGTCATGGAGACTAAGAGAAGTGTAGGGAGACCAAGTTAACGATGGTTAGACTCAGTTTGTAATAATTTAAGGATAAGGGGCATATAACTAAACGAGGCCACATAACTAGTTACAAGTAGAGGGTTGTGGCGGCGTTTAGTAAATTCACAGAAGCTTGAAGGCAGAACGGTAAAAAGCACTACAGTCTATAATTTTATTAATGTATGTTATATTGCCAAAGCCAAGGATGACATGGAGACAAATCGACGAAAATAATAAATTTGTTCTAGGCCATGCTAGAAGACACAGTGCACTGAAAACATCACGTCTTACTAATAATAGATCTTGACTAGATTGTCCTCATTTACACTGTCCGGGTACTTATTAGGCCTCTTATTATTTCCCGAAATTGTTTTTACAGCCTGTATACAGACATTTTTATGACGACATGAATAATTATTATTATTATCATTACTCGTCAAGATGATTCTGTATCTTCGGAAGCAGAAGAGGGGCAGAAGTGTCAAACAATAATTTTCCGAACCCTCCCAGAGAGACAATTACGAAGCTGCAGCGTTCCAATGAGTCCTGTCAAGTGTAGTAATTACCGCAACACTGGACTACTGTACAGTGTGAGTGTGTGCATGTGTGATTTTTGCAAATAAACTTTACTTTATTTGGAGAGGGCGTACCTCTGATTGCGAATGTAACGTACGTGTGTTTGAACGTGATTGTCGAGAGAGAGTATTTACTCAATGTCGGTACGGAAATAAAACAGGGAGAAAGAAAATCAGTCTTAACTCTAGAGCAGGGCCTCTCAGGGTGCATGCACTCTGCACGGTGCAAAAGACGACTTCGCTTGGTTGACCAGAGTGCAGACCCCCGCTCTTCGATTTGGAGCAATAGCGCTGTCTTTTTCTTTCCCCACGCCTGTCTCGCACACTCCGCCTGTCTCCCTCTTCCTTACTTGCTCCGTAGCGCTCCAAATTCGAGCCGAGTTGAGCCGAGCTTAGCCGAGTAGCCCAGAGACGAAGCGTTGGTCCGAGCCGAGCCGAGTGGGACCGATGCACTGTGCACAGGAACTCTGCGCCTCAGTTCGTGAGATTTTGGGCGTTTGAGAGGCCCTGCTCTAGAGCTTTGAAGGTTCTTTTTGCGTTTAGTAAAGTCATCCGTACCGTGGAAAAGGCGGTAAACTGAGTCCCTACCAAAAAGAGGAGTATACGTAAACTCTGTCCCAACTAGAATTCGTCAGGACAAAATCTTTTCTCCATTTTCGAGGCTTGCAACTGGCAACCAATTAATACATCTGTTAGGTGGTTGGCGTGGTGAAAATTATTATCACATTCTGTTGTTAAGAACACTGTGTGATTAAAACATTGTGCCACTTCACTTTAAGATAGTCCAGGAAACTGTCAACCTCTTGCATACGTTGAAAGTAGACTATAGGAACTTTAAGAAACTGATTTGCAAATTGTCAATTTCAATTTGCTTTACGTCGCACCGACACAGATAGGTCTTTTTTTGGCGGCGATGGGATAGGAAAGGGCTAGGAGTGTAAAGGTAGCAGCCTTGTCCTTAGGTTAGGTATCATCCCGGCATTTTCGCGAAGGAGAAGTGGAAAACCACGGGAAACCACTTCGAGGATAGCAAAGGTGGGAATTGAAGCCCCTTCTACTCGGTTGACCTCCTGGGGCTGAGTGGACCCCGTTCCAATCCTCGTACCACTTTTGAAATTTCGTGGCAGAGCCGGGATTCGAATCCGGGTCTCAGGGGGTGGCAGGTAATCACACTAACCACTGCACCACAGACGTGGATTTGACAAATTGAAATCTTGTGATATCTTGATTCGTTGTTTCCACTACAGTGTCACAGTCAAGACACCAAGGACATCCTGTCAAATTCTTATATTTCACGGAAAAGCGTGTTCACAAAAAAAGTCGAAACATTGATCTTATTGACAAAACTGAAAAATTCTGCACGAAAAAATCATATTTTTGATAGATTGTCTAGATGACATGGCGTATTATAAACAAAAATAACTAGCCTACTAACTTTGAAATATATCTTACAAAACTATAACAGGATTATTATTTATTAATTAATCAAACATATTTCCATTAATGTTTGTCGATTCCATATTATTTTGCCTAAAACTGTTTTCCTAAGGCACGGCGTTCCTAAGACTTCCTAATATTCAAATTCCCTAATTCTTTTTCTGAAAACCCGTATTTCCTAATGGTAGTTTTCTCAAATAAGTACGTTACAAAATAATAGGGTCCACCTCTGTGGTGTAGTGGTTAGTGTGATTAGCTGCCACCCTCGGAGGCCCGGGTTCGGTCCCTGACACTGCCGCGGAATTTGAAAAGTGATACAAGGGCTGGAACGGAGTTTTCCGTGGTTTCCCATTTCGCCTACAGTCAAATGCCGGGATGATATCTAACTTAAGGCCACGGCCGCTTCCTTTCCTCTTCCTTGTCTATCCCTTCCAATCTTCCCATCCCCCCCAACAAGGCTCCTGTTTCGCTTAGCAGGTGAGGCCGCCTGGGAGAGGTACTGGTCCTCAACCCAGCTGTATCACCCTCGACCTAAATCTTACATTCCAGGACTCTGCCATTGAGGCGGTAGAGGTGAGATCCCTCGCTAAGTCGGAGGGAAAAAAACCTACCCTGGACTACGCGGATTAAGAAAGAAGGACAGAAAGAAAGAAAGAAAGAAAGAAAGAAAGAAAGAAAGAAAGAAAGAAAGAAAGAAAGAAGATAGATAATGGGAGTAACTGTACATTTACATTTTGGCTTCTTCAGAATATCTCCTCTTCATGTGTTCGCGTCTTTATTATTATTACTTTTTTATAATTTGTTCTACGTCGCACCGACACAGATAGATCTTATGGCGACGATGGGATATGAAAGACTTAGAAGTGGGAAGGAGCGACTGTGGCCTTGAGGTACAGCCCCACCATTTGCCAGGTGTGTAAATGGGAAAGAACGGAAAACCATCTTCAAGGCTGCCGACAGTGGGGCTCGAACCCACTATCTCCCAGATGAAAGGTCACAGTCGCGCGCCCCTAACCGTACAGCCAACTCACCCGGAGTTCGCGTCTTACAATGCACGAAGCCATGAGGAAGCAATAGTCTTCCTCCTTTATTTGAAGTAAAACTAATCTCAGCGCTCCTTCTTCAATTCCTGTTCAAGGTGTTGGTGATATAGACTAACAATTTACATTCCAGTATTTTTCAACATTGTTAACGTTCAAGAAAATAACATCGTTTCCATGGCAGTCGTGTTATGGGAACATTTGAAAATTAGAGAGAATTATTGTTAGGAATACTGAGAAGGACGACAGATAAATTTAGGATAATGTTTTAGGGAAAAAGATTTTGGAAAAAAATATGTTCATGAAAATCGTTTTTAGGAAAAAATCATCATTAGGAAAAGGAAATTTTAGGAATCAGAATTTTGGAAAAGTTTGTCGGGAACGATTTTTGTCAACTATCCTGGGACAAGTGGGTTCGAAACACACTGTCGGCAGTCCTGAAGATGGTTTTCCGTAGTTTCCCATTTTCACACCAGGCAAATGCTGGAGTTTTACCTAACCTAAGGCCACACGCTTTCTTCCCACTCCTAGCCTTTTCCTGTCCCATCGTCGCCGTAAGACATATCTGAACCGATGCGACGTAAAGCTACTTGTAAAAAAGATAGCTACCGATATACAAGAGTAAGTAAACCCACATTATCTAGCCCCGTTTCTTTTTTTTATCGAGAATTCATAAACTCCGAAGAGGGTGTTCCGTCCTAGGGTTACCTTATTTCTTCATTTTGGCAAACATATCGGGGCGGTTTCTGTTACACTGTTCTCAACAAGGAAGAAAAACTGTAAATTTTGAAAGGAATTCCTTTCATCCGTTCCGTTGTTTGCACGAAGGATTTTTGGCATCTCTGGTAACTATTCATTGACCACTTTCAACCGTTGAAATTCAAGGATAGCGAACCCTTTTCTTGACATAACTATGTCTTGTGTCTGTTAGGTCATCAGCCCAGAGGCTGGTTGGATCCTCAAATAGCACCACCAATGGTTATGCGGTTATAAGGAAACCGCAAAAACCAATGAGAGCACCAAAATGAGGCGTAGTAGGCAGTTTGCCATTGCTTTCCCCACTGGGCCAGAAAGTGCTACTGCAGCACGATTAACCCTATGAGCTACACCTTACATAACACTCAAACGTACTAGCCGTAGTCCGAATGTCATTACTTAGCACCACCCATACCCCAGCAGCTTCCATATAGTCACAGCCATGGATGAGCCTGGGACTTAAGTGGAAGCTACACTTTACTCTGGCCTGTGCCAAGTGATGGATGCAAAAGTACTGCATCCATCAAGAAATGACAGCAGGCAAAACTATGTCTTATGGCTGAGAATTATCTGACCGGGCGAGTTGGCCGTGCAGTTAGGAGCTCGCAGCTGTGAGCTCGCATCCTGGAGATAGTGGGTTCGAACCCCACTGTCGGCAGCCCTGAAGAGGGTTTTCCGTTGTTTCCCATTTTCACACCAGGCAAATGCTGGGGCAGTACCTTAATTAAGGCCATGGCCGCTTTCTTCCCATTCCTAGGGCTTTCCTGTCCCATCGTCGCCATAAGACCTATCTGTGTCGGTGCGACGTAAAACAAATAGCAAAAAGAAAAAAAAAAAAGAAATAGAGGATCATCTGAAAATTTGCACCACGAAATTAACGATACAAAATATGTGACACTATGTTACCTAGCAACCGTGCAGGCTGTGATGTGAAGTATTGATGGATGCCTCGTCTCATCATACTCTACGGGAACCGATTATTTCATTCCTGGTAGTGTCATAGTCCCTGATTCAGTCCCCCCCCCCCCTTTCGATGCACTTACACTTGTCGACTCCAAACTCCATTCGGAAACGATTCGTTAGATCCTAATAAATTAATGGTTATTTATTTGAGTTTCATTTTATTGAAAGACATATTTATGATAATTTTACTTTCCCAAGGGGAAATTTTACATTTATTTTTTAATTTTACTTTCAGAGTTTCAACGGTGACACTCCAACTTATCGTACGTCACCCAGAGAAAGATGATAGGAATAATGAATTGTTTATTTTTAATAACTTCTGTGTCCGGCTCCGTGGCTAAATGGTTAGCGTGCTGGCCTTTGGTCCAGAGGGTCCCGGGTTCGATTCCCGGCCGGGTCGGGGATTTTAACCTTCATTGGTTAATTCCAACGCCTCGGGGGCTGGGTGTGTGTGTGTGTCGTCTTCAGCATTAGAATTCATCATAAGTAGGGCCCCATTCTCATAGACGCGTAGGTCGCCTATGCGGCGTCAACTCGAAAGACCTGCACTCGGCCTCTTCGGAGGCCACACGCCATTAATTAATAACTTCTGTGGAATTAAAATAAAACAGTTTGGAAGAAAGAATAATTATATTTGAATCAAAATCGATAGTATTTTAATAATTCTCACATATTAAATGAAAAGTATATATCCCCGATAAACGGAAGCGTGATTACCCCAGTCACTTAGCTGGTGGTTCCTATCCACAAGGTTGAGGTTCGTATCCCTGTCGATCCTGAGATGAGATTTTCATCTCAAAATTTACGTGGTGTTAGGAAGGGCATCCGGTCATAAACCTCGATCAGAATCTAAAGGACCGGGCCAGTTGGCCGTGGGGTTAGAAGCGTGCAGCTGTGAGCTCGCATCCGGGATATAGTGGGTTTGAACCCCATTGTCGGCAGCCCTGAAGATGGTTTTCCGTGGTTTCCCATTTTCACACCAGGTTAATGAAGGCCACGGCCGCTTTCTTCCCATTCCTTAGCCTTTCCTCTCCCATCGTCGCCCTAAGACCTATCTGTGTCGGTGCGACGTAAAGCAACTAAAAAAAAACAAAAACCTAAAGGAGTCTGGATAGCTCTAGTGACCCCAGAAATAGCTGGGGCAAGCTGAAGAAAGTTATACTTAGCTCATAAATAACCTTTCAAAAAGTAATATACTAAAAATTGCCAACAAATTAAATAACATATTCCATACTGATAGCATTGATATGAAACATTTTTTTTTTTTTTTTTCCTAATGGTTTACCGTCGCACTGATAGGCCTACATCGAAGGTTTTCAGGGACGGAGGGATGAGAAAGGGCTAGAATAGGGAAGGCAGCAACCATGGCCTTAGTTAAGGTACAGCCCCAGTATTTTCCTGTTTTTAAAATGGGAAATCGTGGAAAACCATCTTCGGGGCAGCCAACGGTGGAATTCGAACTCACCTTCTCCCGAATGCAAGATGACAGTTCCGTGACACTAACCGTACGGCAACTCGCTCTGTTGACATGAAACAAAAAAACTTAAATATTTAGTGAGGCTTTTGCACCTCTTTTCTGTTCACAGTCTTAAAATGTTGCCGGGCTGAGTGGCTCAGACGGTTGAGACACTGGCCTTCTGACCTCAACTTGGCAGGTACGATCCTAGCTCAGTCCGCTGGTATTTGAAGGTGCTCAAATACATCAGCCTCCATTTGGTAGATTTACTGGCACGTAAAAGAACTCCTGCGGGACTAAATTCCGGCCCCTCGTTGTCTCCTAAAAACCGTTAAAGTAGTTAGTGGGACATAAAGCCAATGCCATTATTATTATTATTATTATTATTATTATTATTATTATTATTATTATTATTATTATTATTATTATTATTATTATTTTAAAATGTTGCGGTTCACATGTGACGTTGCAAAAAGCAGTACTTGTATAAGAGGCTGTTGATCGATATATTTTTTCGCAATGTTCATGCCGGCTCCTTGGCTGGATGATCAGCGTAGTAACCTTCGTTTCAGAGACCCCCAGTTTCGCTTCCGATCGGGTCAGTGTTTGTGCTTTCCCCAGCATTCCTACAACTCACGCACCAAACAATACTATCCTCCAATACGATAACACGTAGTTTCCCAAACACGCAGATGTCGTCCACCCTCGACGGAGGGTCTGTCTTACGAAGGCTGCACCAGGCTTGCAATAACCACATGAAATTATTATTAGAAGGGTAACGAAAGTCAGTTATGTCATCTACATATACAGATGGTCAGCATACTGGCATTCGGTTCAGAGGTCCTCGGGTTCGATTCTGGAAAAGTCGAAGACTTTTATTCTATTCTTATTCTGGAAGTCTTACAACCTAGCTTCAAGTGTTGTTTTTTCAATTCAGACAGAAGTTGTTTACGTTTTGACAAGTCTGGAAGCGTTCATTGTTTTGGAGAGCTGTTTCATTTGCGTAAAATTGGAAATATTATTCTGTGAAAGATATATTTTAAAAATAGAACAAGCTCTGCTCCAAAAGCTTACACTGAACAGAAAAATTCTGTCTGACTAGTGGACTACGAGTTGGCTATGGTACGGGTCGTGAAGCTGTATACTTGTATTTGGGAGATGGTGGGTTCGAATTCCTATCTACACATCGACTCAATATAGGTCTTACGGTGACGACGGGACCGTACAGGGAAGGAACCGCACGTCGCCTTAATTAAGGTACAGCTCCAGCATTTGCCTGGTGTGAACATGGGAAACCACGGAAAACCATCTTCAGGGCTGCCGACAGTGGCGTTGGAACTCACAATCTCCCGAATACAAGCTAATAGCTACATGACGTGAACCGCGTATCCAACTCACTCGGTATATAAATGTTTAAAAATAGATCATTTGGTGCACGGACATCTTTTATTCCTTCAACAAGAACTTAGTAGCAAACAAAACTGTATTACCAGCATAACGCATGTTACTGATGTATCCGTCGTACCTGCATTGGTGCATTGGTGTCTTCACACACTTTACGAAAGATTTCCTTAGAATAGAATTTGTAAAGGGGATAAAATATATCGCTGTTACAGATATTCTCATATAAGTGGCCTACATTTAGACTTGATAAAACAAGTACAGCAAAACTTGTAGCCTACACATCACTCTCAATAATGTTATTTTTCCGCCGAGGTGGCGGAATTTAGTCTCGCAGGAATTATTTTACGAGCCAATACATCTACTGACACGAGACTGTCGCATTTGAACACCTTCAAATACCACCGGACTGAGTCAGGATCGAATCTGCCAAGTCGAGGTCAGAAGACCAGCGCCTCAACTGGGCCACTGATCCCGGCACATCACTCTCCTGATTATTATTATTATTATTATTATTATTATTATTATTATTAACCAGTGCCCATTCTCATAATTTAAGAACGGAAAACTCATTGTTACCTATGTTAGTGATTTCAAGAAAAGAAATACACAGAATATGTCTACCACGTATTAAGAGCATGTGGTTTCGTGCCATAATAAAAAAATTGAAAGGAGTAGGAAGCATATAAACATTCGATATAGCATTATCGTCGATCAGGTGCATGCGAGGTATCGGTAAGGTCGATAAGGGGGCCTGGCAAGTCAGCTGATTGGCTCCGCCTCTATGCGGGGCGACGGCGGGCAGCTGGGAGTTAGAGGGGCTTGTGGAGAGGGGGGAACACACACACATACACACAGGCCATGTCCCGATCGTTCAGGGAGCTTGCGAAAACTTAAAAATGCCGCCGCAGAGCAGCCCGAATCAATACAGCGGCACTATATCACGTGACTTCCCATCGGTCGTAGCTTCAGCCAATAGGAACGCATCAAAAGTTTTGTTAAGTAGCAGCGACTGATGGTGGCGCCTCGAGCCGGCAGGTCTCAGCAAGCAGTCAGTGAGTGCGAGGCAGCCAGTGTGGCTTGCTGTAGAGTGCTGTTCGCCGTGCAGCGGCGGTGAGAGCATATCGTGTTATAGAAAAATTGTCGGCATTATATATAGCAAAGTGGTGTTCCATTCTGGTATAACATATGATTTGCCATTTTTCTTCGGTGTGGACAAGACGTGTTACGAAGTGTTCGGGGAGTGTTTTGTGACACGGTGGTCACAGGCAGATATGGAGGAAGGACAGGTGCTTTTCACAGAACTTCCCGCGCCGCTGGTGGCAACAACAACCTTGCATCGACCGCACCAGCATCACCATCATCCTTACTCGCCGGCTAATTTCCTACATCAACCACATCTCCAGTTAAGTCAGCATACGCACCATCAAATACATCAACATCACCACCTGCATCAGCAACAACAGTTACAACAACAGCAGCAGCAGCAACAACAACAACAGATCGAAAAAAACCAAACCCATGTTTCCTGCTTGTACCCAGAAATCTTGGCACTCATCTTTGGGTACTTGGAGGTGCGTGATAAAGGTCGGGCGGCGCAAGTGTGTTCCGCGTGGAGAGATGCCGCCTACCACAAGTCCGTGTGGCGCGGTGTTGAGGCTAAACTTCACCTGCGTCGCGCCAATCCGTCACTCTTCGCCAGCCTGGTAAGACGGGGCATCCGCCGAGTGCAGGTATTGTCTCTACGAAGAAGTTTACGTGATGTCGTTCAAGGTATTCCTAATCTTGAATCCCTAAATCTTAGTGGCTGTTATAATGTGACTGATATCGGACTGTCTCACGCTTTCGTTGCCGACGTACCATCATTGACACAGTTGAACTTATCGTTGTGTAAACAGGTGACTGATACTAGCCTTGGACGAATAGCACAGTATCTAAAAAATCTAGAAGTGTTAGAACTCGGAGGATGCTGTAATGTTACCAACACCGGACTACTTCTCATTGCCTGGGGACTTAAGAAGTTGCGCCGACTTAACTTACGCTCGTGCTGGCACGTGTCTGACCAAGGCATTAGCCATCTGGCCGGATTGAACAGTGACACTGCTGACGGTAATCTAGCACTTGAACACCTGGGCTTACAGGACTGCCAACGTCTTTCAGACGAAGCTCTCAAACACGTGGCTATAGGACTGACTGGTCTAAAGAGTATTAACCTTAGCTTTTGTGTCAGCATTACGGACAGTGGACTAAAACACTTGGCTAAGATGGTGTCCTTACGTGAACTTAATCTTCGTTCGTGCGATAATATATCAGATATTGGTATGGCGTATCTTGCGGAGGGCGGGTCTAGAATATCTTCTCTTGACGTATCATTCTGCGATAAAATAGGTGACCAAGCTTTAGTTCATGTGTCGCAAGGCTTGTTTAATCTGAGATCACTATCGTTAAGTGCGTGTCAGATATCGGATGAAGGCCTATGTCGGATCTCCAAGACGCTACACGAACTAGAGACTCTCAACATCGGGCAGTGCAGTCGCATTACGGACCGAGGTCTTCAGACCATCGCAGATTCGCTGAAACATCTTCGCTGCATAGACCTGTACGGCTGTACACGCATCACAACTGTCGGTCTGGAGAGGATTATGAAGCTCCCTCAGCTCAGCACACTGAACCTGGGTCTGTGGCATGTCAGGTGAAACCGGTCTCCCGAGGACTATCTCGGCTCTACTGCTGCCTTTGCCAGATAACATTTCTGCAACCACCGTCCTTTCCGCTACTTTCTTCTTAAAACGTATAAAGAGGTAATACTTGCTCATATTACACCCTAGTCAACATTTAATTATTACCAAAAATCACTGATAAACAGTAACTTTTAAAAGTGGCAAAGGGAGCTGTAGTCATTGTGATGCTCATATTCTTCCTATTACTAAATAAATAATTCACGCCGATGACTAAGGTAATATCATGTGATCTGTAGGGTATAATTGAAGGCAAAATCATATGCTTCACTAAGGTTACGAAGCTAGCTCAGTCTTTTTGTTCGCGTGTTTGTTGATTTGTCTGTTTCGTTGGAAAGACGGTTTGTTCGTGTGAGTGCATGAAGTTAGTTGCACTATCATTTACCTTATCATGAAGTTTGGGTATCGTCAATATTCGTAACCCTGTTCAAGTTGAAAATGAATTATGATTAGAATGTGTACGTTTTGTTATCTTTATGATCTTTAATTAATTGTTTTCTTAAAGATATGTTAGTCTTTATATGATTATAATGATTCCTTTCAATTAATTCAATATTCAGATGTACAAAGCGAAGTATTCCAGTACAAGAGGTGTATTTTAATTACCTGTATCGAAGAATGATTTTTTTTTGTTTACATAAGATAATCATAGGCGCCGACCACCTTATTCTAACATTGAGGGTTTTGCTGACAGTTAGTTTGGCCAGAAAATTTCGAGAGAACATAAGTAATATAACTTAATAAGACGCGGTATAATAATTTAGCAGTTCTCACAAAGTCAGTCTGAAATTTTACTAGCCATTGGCTGTTTGTGTGAGCCACTTTTGAGCAAGGGATAATTTAATGCAAACTTAATTTGACCCTGTAATTTAGCAATTCTCACAATGTCAGTCTGAAATTTCACTAGCTATTGGTCATTTGTGTGAGTCACTTTTGAGCTAGGAATTATTTAATGCAATGTGATGCATGTACTATCATTGACATATTTTTCTTCTTAAAAGCTACGCTTTCATATCATTGGCAAGTTAAATTTATTAATTACATTGGTTTACTGGAGGGGTTATATCTTACATGAAACAAAAGTAACGTTCTCTCGTAAAATAAATTTAGAGTAAAATATTTATTTCTCGTAACTTCGCTAGGATTTTAATAAATTAGGTACTTAGAAATAAGAAGCTAAACAAGCACCCAATAGTTTGTGGAGTTTTATATGTCTTTCATGAATTTCTATAACAAGTGTCTGAACTGTTGAAATTCTGTTGTTGTTATCATTGTCATCACTCAAGCGCTGAATTTCTCCATCATTGTAGGAAATAGATCGGGTTCTAGACGAGGATTTCTTTTTAAATCTCATCTAATCATAAAAGTTATCTGTTTGATAATTGTTTACGTCATATAGAGAGAAGTTAAGTACTACACAAATCTGAGAAATTTTAATTATGACGGATGACATTTTGAGGGGATGAATCCATCGCCCCATTTCATTATTATTATTATTATTATTATTATTATTATTATTATTAACCTTTTCGTAATTCGAGAGAAAGAATATCTCAGTCACTAATGGGAATATATCGCGTTCTATATGAGGAATTATAGAATGGTTATTTTTTGTTTATTAGTGGCTTGTTCATTGGTGAAGTAAGGGATCTATGTCATCTCTCTCGTTTTTTTTTTTTTTTTCATCTGATCATGTTACCATGTCTGTCTGGTAAATTATTTATACCATATATTGCAACCAGAGGGAGTAAGCACTACATAGATAATGATAAAACGTAATTACGAAGCATGACATATTTAAGGGGGAGATTAATCTATTGTCCCATTTCATTTCATATTATTATTATGAAGTAATATTACCAGTTAAATGAGCAAAAGAAAGTTTATACATAGCTTTTTGGGCCTGCATTAAGCTGGCTGTGAAATAACACATTCTGTATTCACGTTTCAGGTAACTTAGGCCTACATTTAATTTGTATTATACACACAGTATTTAAAATATCACGTCTAAGTTAAATAATAGTGAAAATATGTTACAAAGTATCTAGAAGTATCTGATATACTTGAACAATTCTATATAAGCCGAATTTGATTCAAAAAGAAAAGTCAGTGTTTCTCTTTATTTCTCGAACATGAATTTGTTTAGTGCCTTTGTCATTAAAATAAACACATTTCAAAATAATTATTACGGACGTTGCAGTAATAAGGAGGGGGGAAATTACTTATAGAGTATCATATTCAATATTTTTGATCTAGTTCTTCGTTTCAGTGAACTTGGTACGGAGAATACGGTATGATATTCCGTGTTCATCTGAATTTCTGTTTCGACTCACCAGATCTGACTCAGAGTTCAGCTGAAAGATGGTATATAGCCCTAGGTTATTTTTGTGTGTTTGTGGAGAGGCGTAAATATAGAGCTTCATTTACTTATTATTATTATTATTATTATTATTATTATTATTATTATTATTATTATTATTATTATTATTATACATCTTTATTATAGACCATTATGCCTTTCAGCATTCAGCATGCAAACTTCTGTGAATTTACTAAACGCTGCCACAATCCTCTACTTGTAACTAGTTCTGTGGCTTCATTTAGTTCAATACCTCTTATCTTTAAATCGTTAGAAATTGAGTCTAACCATCGTCGTCTTGGTCTCCCTCTACTTTTCTTACCCTCCACGACAGTCCAGTACTCTCCTAGGTAACCTATCCTCCATTCGCCTCACATGATCTCACCGTCGAGTTCATTCCTAACTTAGGCTATAACTCCTCATTCTGAGTACCCTCCTGTCATTGTACCCACGTGTCTGTACCAGCAATCATTCTCACTACTGTCATGTATGTTACTTCTAACTTCTGAATAAGATATTCTTAGTCTACCCTGCTTTCCCTCCCTTAAAGCAAAGTTGGTCTGAAAACAGACCTATGTAAAGATAGTTTCGTCCAGGAGCTGACTTCCTTCTTACAGAATACTGTTGATCGCAACTGCAAGCTCACTGCATTAGCTTTACTGCACCGTGATTCAATCTCACTTACTATATTACAATCCTAGGAAAACACACATCCTATATACTTGAGATTATCTACCGGTTCCAGCTTTGTATCCCCAATCTGACATTTAATTCTCTTGGATTTCTTACCTACTGACATCAGTTTAGTCTTGGAAAGGGGAAAATTCCATACCATGCTCATTGCACCTGTTTTCAAGTTCCATGATATTAGCACAATCTGCCATTAAGACCAAATCGTCAATATTATTATTATTATTATTATTATTATTATTATTATTATTATTATTATGGAATCAAGCTGCAAGAGAGATAATGCAGTTGCGATCACTGTTATTTTGAAAGAAAGATGTCAATTTTCGGACGAAGCTCTCCTATCTGTTCTCAGACCGATACATCTGGGTGAACTATGGATATTTTTCTCATTAGTTGAAAATAACACACTACAAAGTAGCGAGAATGACTGCAGGTACAAATAAGTGGGAATAATGGCTGGAGGGTACTCGAAATGAGGAAATAGAGTCTAACTTAGGAATGAACTTAGACGATGAAGCTGTATGTAGGCCTACAAAACGGCTTCGGTATATGGGTCATGTGAGGCGAATGGAGGAGGATAGGTTATCAAAAAGAATAATTTTTCGGTGAGGTAATGTAAGAGGAGTAGAGGGAAATCAAGGTGATGATGTTACAACTCAGTTTATAGTGATTAATGATAATATGCCTTTCAGCCTGCAAGCCTCTGTGGCTTCACTTAGTTCAATACCTCTTATCTTTAAATTGTTAGAAACTGAGTCTAACCATCGTCGTCTTGGTCTCCCTCTACTTCTCTTACCCTCCACGACTGAACTGAATTAGGCTACAGAACTAGTGGGAAATAGAGGGTTTTGGAGAAGCATCGCTAATTCACAGAGGTTTGCACACTGAATGCCAAAAGATATAACAATCTGCAATGAAGATCTGTCATTAAAAACATTCCAAAAGCTTGAATGTTTTTAACATTTGGAACCGAAATTAAATTATGGTTTCCATTCGGAAACTTATAGGCCCTATTTTTTATTTGTTTTTATTCTTGTTATTAAAATGTAATTACAATAATTTCTATGTAGGACCTAATTTTCCATTCTAATATTAATTGATATATAATTTACAAAAAATGACCTGTATGATGCAGTAGGAAAAGGAATTTTAAACAACTCATTTTGGCGGTTATTATTATCATCATCATCATCATCATCGAGAAACAATGATCGACTGGGGCTCTGTTCATATTGCTGGAATGAGAAGTTTAATCCTCCAGGTCGGCGCCTATGAATATTTTGATCATTGAGACAATTGCAGTATGTTACGAGTGGATGCAGTGTGTATGCTAGCGTTCATTGAATTGTACTGATTGCTGATGCTGCAAATGTTTCGTCTTGTCAGGATAGGGAGATCTTTGTACATAAAACAAACAAAAAAAGTTGAAGGGAGTGAAACCAGTGGTGCTCTTGGTGTCCTAGCATCTAGTATGCTGTGAGGTGTGTAAACAAATTATAATATACCACTTTTGACAATGGAATATAAAGTGGGAATGCCGCTAAAACACACTTAGGTCACTGTTTAAAATTATTCTTGCAATTGCATCTGTGATTTCTTTCAACAGTAGGTGTGACGAAATGGTTCTTATTAATCCCTACAATTTGTTTTTAAAAGAACATTTCCAATATTTTAAATTGTTCCATTCAGCTGTCAATATGTTAAGTACTGTCAAAAATCATTTAAGTTTAGGCTTTCGTCTTCCGAGAAATTAACATTCTGTTCATTCTCTTGTTAGCACTTGTTTTAATAATATTTCATGTGATATTTTATTCATTTTCTTTGCTGAAATAATGACCGTAACAGTATAGTTTCGGGGCAGTATTTTCGTAATTTGTGTACATTTGATCCGAGTTATTAAAAAAAAGATAAAATTATTGCCTTAAATATCGAAAGTCGGAATTAGCAGATTATTAATTTGAAGGTAGACGGAAGTCTCGTAATATTTGAATTGTTTATAACAAAAAATGAAGTCTGAATCATTATTAAAATTAAGGATTATACTTGAAATATAATTCCCATGATATTTACATGTTTATATTATATTTTTGTCGTATAGCATTCCGATAAAGCCAAAAAAGACGTGTATCTATACTTAATGACCGTTATAATATATGATTTACAAAACAACCGACTCAGATTCTTTAATTCTAATTGTCTCCTCTATAATTTCCATATCTCTATGTTAATCATCCTCTTTTGAGATCATCTTATTTCATGGACTTTTTTTTTTTTTTTTTTCCACATCTGAAAGGCTGTTTTGCAAGACAGGCTTGGTATTATTTGTCTGAGAAACTGAGTGGCCTGTGGGAGAAGTTTTGTGTGCAGTGGAATTCGTCCTTGTTTTGAAATATGCTCTCTTGGGAGCCTGCAAGAATGACCAGCAGTCTATTGTCAGCAGGCAGGTTGGGTATCTTTTCTTTTCGAACTACCTGGCCGACCAGAATATACCTGAAATCTGCCCCCCTCTCTCGCCCTTCCCATCCATGCATAAGCCGTCCTGACACTTGACAAGTTGCTTTTGAAATTTCCAGCTAAGCCTAGCCTGCCTGCATGTAGCTCTCCTGCGTCTCTGTTCAACATGGGAAGGGAGGGTTAGCTCGCAGTGTTGCCAAGTATAGCCACGGACCAGTTCCTATTATCTCTCCCCTCTGCCCCCGTCACTCTCCGCCCCCGTTGGATACCAGCCAACACACACACTCTTTCGCAAATGGCCGATTTCCACTAGCAAGTTGCGTACTATGTCTTCTGTCATTCTGTAATATAATATTAACCTAGAATTATTAAGCAGGCCTTTTTTTATCCATTTGGTATACTAAGTTTAATGCAGTGACCGAGTCTCAGTGTGCCATATGAAAACAAACATCCTGATAAGGATGGATGAATCTGTTACGTTTATCACTTTCCAGGTGTGTTTAAGAAGAGACCTGTTTGAAGACCAAAGTAAATTTCGGTTCTTTAGATGACATCATTCAATCTTTGAACTGGAGTTGTTGACTTCAAATAACTTTTAACTAATCTGATACCTATATTTTCAGATGTGTATTATGTACCTTCGTTGAAAGTAACATCTGAATAATACTGTTATTCAGAACTTCAACTATGTGTGACCTTGGAGCTAGGCAGTTCAGTATTATATCTTTTAAATGTCAATTACATTTTATTCGTGATTGATCTACAGAGTCGCTTAGGAATTCGTCACTTATTTCTATAATGTAATTTTATTAAATAGTCAAAGTGTTACGTGGACAGATAATTATTTTATTTGTAGTTACGAATATTATTCAAAAAGGAAATTCATAACAGTACAAACACATGAATGAGAACCTGAAGACTCTCGAACTTCCATTTTTGGCATAGGATTTCAAAATTAGGTAGAATTTTTTTATTTCTGGGTAGGGCCTACAGTGCGATTTAGTTTAGTTCATATATTATAAGAGAAATTTTAAGTTACTTTATTTCGTCTCTTGGTAAATAGGCTATATAGGGGTGTCTTTTTAAAACACAGCCACCCTGTCTTCTACTTCCTTATTTTTACTCTATTCCGTAAATACTGACCGGCAAAAGTAATGGATCACTTGCATTTTCAAAGGAAAAAAGCATGTTAAATTGTGAAACATTTGTTTTATTATTTACATTGATTATTTTCATGAAATAATTATCTAAGTAAGAAAGGATAGCAATAACAGACAGATTAGGCTACTTAGATATTTTTTCATGAAAATAATTAATGTAAACAAAATGATTGTTTCACAATTGAACATCCTTTATCTTTGAAAATTCAAGTGATCCATTAATTTTGCCGATCAGTGTAATAACTAGACCAATGTATCATTTAGTAATAATTTTAATACAATATATTGTTAAAAACCTCTCCTTCATTGTTTCTTTCCTACATACGGAATTAATAAATTTCATTGTTTGTCCGTATTGAACCAAGATTACAACTTTTATAATTTGGATCCACCTTATTCAATACAAAAAACTGTTGTTTAGATGAAATTACAACTGATTGAAATATATGTTGTAATTTCATCTAAACAACAGTTTTTTGTATTGAATAAAGTGGATCCAAATTATAATAAAAGTTACATACGTACTGATGGAGTCCAGTCAGTCTTATTATTATTATTATTATTATTATTATTATTATTATTATTATTATTATTATTATTATTATTATTATTATTATTATTATTATTATTGTTGTTGTAGAGAATCATTATCATTGTTATATTTGGGAACTCCGCTGTGTAAAGGACGGTATATTCAACTGTTGGTTCCAAAGTTGTAACAAACTTGTTTATTATGTTACAGTTGGTATAATTAGCCTATGTGGTTAATGAGGGAGAGAAGTAGAAGTATCGGCTTGTTTATTACGCAGAAATTGACGTTATCTATTGATGGTATGCTCATTTTACTGTAGGCTACTTCTGATAACTGCATGTTTAAAACTCTGTGAATTATATTTCCTACACAAGTAGAATTTTAAACCATGATGTACGGGAGGAGGAGGAGGTGGGTTGTTCGTGTTAGTCGAGTGGCATTGTCACCAGCTTCTCACCATTATGACTGCGGTTCGAATCTCACTATACTTGAGATTTTTAAAATGAAAAGTCTCGTCCCTTTGGTTCAGAATCCAGGTAAAACTGGAGGTCTCGTGGTTGTAAAAACGATATCAAAAAGTCTCGACAAACTACAAGCGTGTTTGCCTAAACGAGGATAATGATGGAGTCATAATTCGCCAAATTTAACTCACTGTATTAAGTAGGCTCGTTGTTTTCTTCTTCCCACTTTCTTGGAGTCGGGACTTAGTGTGTGGATTTGGCTCAGTTTTATGGTCAAATGCCCTTCCTGATACTGCTAACCCTATGTGTATGGATATATTCACTATTGCTGGTAGGTGTTGGTAGTGTGGTGTGTTGTAGGATATGAAGATAGACGAATACAAAGCTGAACTAAAGGAATTAACATTATGTAGTTGAAATCACTGTTCCGGCTGGGAATCGAACTCGGAACCCTCTGAATCGAAGGCCACGACGCTGGTCATTCAGCCAAGGGGCCGAAATATGTAGAATCGTTATAATTCTCATGTCTGCTTTCTAACTTGCTGTGTAAAGCAGTAGTATTCGAAGTGTCGTACGCGGGGTCGTCTCAAGGTGTACGTTTTCAGTGAGCATTAAATTGAGCTTGCCCATTTTCAATAAAATCTTGTTTTGATATAATGTTTTTTCTACCACTACACAGTCCCTTTTCCGAACTATTCGTTCTAAAATATATGTGTCAATTTGTACATCCCATTGCCTAAGTATGTAAAAATGTTGCTGCATTGTTCTTTTTAATATTTTTGTTTCCAAATTCATTTATTCACTCTAATGATTGTTTTCTTCTTCCACTTTCATGGGGTCGGGACTTCGTATGTGGATTTGGCCCGGTTTTACAGTCAGATTCCCTTTTTGATGCTAACCCTATGTGGATGGATATATTCACTATTGGTTGAGGTTTGGTAGTGTGGTGGCATTAATAATTATACTTGCTAGGCAATGAAAAGCTCGTAATTCGCGGCAACCATAGTTTGATTACTGGGGTGTCAGGAACGGATAAGCTGCGGATGATGATGATGATTATTATTATTATTATTTGGCATAAAGCAAAAATCATTCGTTATTTTTGGTATAATAACATTATGGTCGTATTTAGGGGTACGAAGCTAAAAACAATTGGATTTTAGGAGTGCGCCAACCGAAATATTTAAATACCACTGGTGTAAAGAGTGGTATATTCAATCCATGGTACCAAAGCTGTAACAAACCCTGTGTAGGCCTACTATGTTAGAGCTGGTATAATAGCCTATGTGGTTGATGATTTCAGAGAAAAAATATAATTTTTGTTATTAATCAGCCGGGCTGAGTGGCTCAGACGGTTGAGGCGTTGGCCTTCTGAGCCCAACTTTGCAGTTTCGATCCTAGCTCAGTACGGAGGCATTTGAAGGTACTCAGATACATTAGCCTGGTGTCGGTAGATTTACTGGCACGTAAAGAACTGCGCGACAAAATTCCGGCACCTCGGCGTCTCCGAAAACCGTTAAGGTAGTTAGTAGGACATAAAGCACATAACATTATTATTATTATTATTATTATTATTATTATTATTATTATTATTATTATTATTATTATTATTATTGGTTATTAAACAGATATTGACGTAATCCGTAGGTTGAATGCTCGTTATATACTTCTGCCTAATTGTGCTGTTTAAAATTTTATTAACTTAAATGTACTTTTATTACTTATTGTTTTATTTTCGAAGATTTCAGTCCGACTCATTGGCTGAATTGTCGGCGTTGAGGCCTTCGGTTCAGAGGGCCTCGGCTGGGTCGGGTATTTTAATCGCGTCTGATTAATTCTTCTGGCCCGGGGACTGGGTGTTTGTGTTTGTCCCAACACTTTCCTCATCATACTCACGCAACACACTGCACTACCAACCACCACATAAACACGCAATAGTGATTTACATCCCTCCATACAGGTTCGAATTCCGGTGCAGTCAGTTGTTATTTAACAGTGCGACACAGTTCGCACCCGCGACCCCATAGGTGTGGGAAAAGCTAGATAAACGTTTCAGAATTTTAACTAAATCAGGAGGAATGTTCCATTTACAGTTTGCTAGAATCATCCTATTAAATTCTTTATGTTTAAATATAATATGCTTTTGTCAAACATACTTAAACATAGCCATGTTTTAATGTAGGCCTTTCAAGAATATCTGGCGACACTTCGACTATGTAAGCATGAAAAATCAGCAGTTGTTGCACGTCTACATGACACAGATCTTGAAGGATCAGATATAGGCTGCACAGTTCTCTCACCGTTTTACACACACACGTCCAAAAGACATAAAACGTAATGTTTTAGCCCTAGAAACGTATAGACATCAATTAATAGATACTCAGTCCGACTCGTTGGCTGAACGGTCAGCGTACTGACCTTCGGTTCAGAGGGTCCCGGATTCGATTCCCGGCGGGGTCGGGGATTTTAACCTTAATTGGTTAATTCCAATGGCGCGGGGGCTGGGTGTATGTGTTGTCTTCATCATCATTTAGAAAGACCTGCACCTGGCGAGCCGAACCCGTCCTGGGATATACCGGTACTAAAAGCCATACGACATTTCATTTCAATAAATACTCAACACATAATGATAACATTGAAAAAGCAATATTAAACTTCAGCTGTAACTGTACATTTTTGAGACGATATACCGTACAACTTCAGTTGACCTAACATGGAGATTTAGAAATTATTATTATTATTATTATTATTATTATTATTATTATTATTATTATTATCTGCAGAAAACCGTAATATGATGAAAATGTTATTTTCGATAAACCCATTATGTAATGAATTGTAGTGCTATTGATTTTATGTTATCAATATTTTCGACATACTCATTTCTAGAAATTACAGAAGGTTTCAGTTTGCAATTGCCATCATCGTAATTTCGTACCTGAACGTGCTGATACATGCTCCATGACAAGGTTACGAAAGGTAAATAGTTGGTAACTAGGCTGAAAATATTTTTCAGCAGAGCTATTTCTTTCTGGATATTCTTCCCTCCTAGCACCTTATACCTTATACCAAATCCACGGGCATCTTTTCTTTCGTTGCCCAAACTAACTGCAGTAATATCACAAGAACATAATATTGCCGTTGCGACGATTTTTTTTTTCAATCCTGCACCGTGAATAGGACTGGAGGCCGCGTTCGTCCAAGCCCCCTACATTCTATTTCCACAAACAGACGACTCCTTTCATTGCGAAGTAAGTGTGAATATGAACTGACAGTTCAGAACTGGAGGTTATTGGATGTAATATGCTTGCGAGTTATGGAATAACAGCAGTCATCACATACCTTTTTATGCATTGCCTATACGACAGCACATACTGTTAATATTTTCAAAGAGTCCTGTACGTTATACTGGCTTTTAATACGGTGTGCCGCTGATTTTTATTTTATTTTATTTTATTGAAATGGCGTTAGGCCTCGGAAGACCATGCCGCCAGCATTTACAGAGTGAGCATACATGTATGGTACATACATTTCGTGGTGGAAGGAAAAGTTATATCTTATAAATTAACATCACAGGCTGATAAATATTGGCAAATTAGAGCGCATAATGCCGCTGGATTTGGGAGACATTGATCTTGTGCATGCTGATACGGCGATAAGTCATCGCGTTTTAAATTCCTTAGGGAAATCCTGGGACCACGTAATTGACATTAAGTGCCTTGACTTAGCGTTAGGAGACAAAGGGACAGGAAGCTATCATCCGGCGTCTGGCCTTGGATAAAAAAAGTTTAAAGTTCGAGTAAGCCCCTCCGGCTGGTCTGTATGGGAGGGAGTTTTAAAAATCCATAGTTCATAGTTCTCGTAAGCTTTGTCCTGCTCCATGGCTAAATGGTTAGCGTGCTGGCCTTTGGTCACAGGGGCCCCGGGTTCGATTCCCGGCAGGGAATAATTGGTTGTTTATGTTGGACACTTGGACTGGGTTTGTGTGTCGTCTTCATCATCATTTTATCGTACGGGCGTCAAATCAAAAGACCTGCACCTAGCGAGCCGAATTCCTCGGACACATCCCGGCACTAAAAACCATACGCCATTTCCATTTTCATAGGCGTTGATACCGTGAGACAGAAATTCTTACAGCTGTACCACGTACAAGTCCAACTTAAACATCATGCATTATTCTGTTTATCTTTTAAAATAATAATAATAATAATAATAATAATAATAATAATAATAATAATAATAACTGAATGGTCAGTTTGGTCGCGTTTAGTTTAGAGGGTCACTGGATTCGATTTCTGGTCGGGTCAAATATTTTAGGCGTGTCTGGATGCTCTTATTTGTGGATCAGTTGTTTGTATTTGTCTGTATATGACATCAGGAAGGGCATTAGGCCAAGAAATGAAACTGGATCAAGTCCACTTGTGCGAGCAATCACTAGTCTATGGGATAAGCGGCAGAGAAAATCTATACCTTACCGGAGGGTTGAATCCAACCCTGTGTGTGGTCTTCCCGACTTTTCCCTGCGCATCACGTGAATACCAATATAAGACATTTTTCAGTCCGACGTATCCATCCTAACATACGCCGGACCTAAATAATTGTGAGTACGTACACAGTCACAAACGTCGTAATAATAATAATAATAATAATAATAATAATAATAATAATAATAATATTTTTGCTAGGGGCTTTACGTCGCACCGATACAGATAGGTCTTATGGCGACGATGGGATAGGAAAGGCCTAGGAGTTGGAAGGAAGCGGCCGTGGCCTTAATTAAGGTACAGCCCCAGCATTTGCCTGGTGTGAAAATGGGAAACCACGGAAAACCATCTTCAGGGCTGCCGATAGTGGGATTCGAACCTACTATCTCCCGGATGCAACCTCACAGTCGCGCGCCTCTACGCGCACGGCCAACTCGCCCGGT
The DNA here is from genome assembly GCF_040414725.1 of Anabrus simplex. Taxonomy (NCBI): domain Eukaryota; kingdom Metazoa; phylum Arthropoda; class Insecta; order Orthoptera; family Tettigoniidae; genus Anabrus; species Anabrus simplex. The sequence goes on from NC_090268.1 coordinate 112,482,649, forward strand.
AATAATAATAATAATAATAATAATAATAATAATAATAATATGCTGCATAAATTGTGGCCGGGTGGGAGGGACGTGATTAGATCCGTGGCGGCTTAACTGCTGGCTTCTCTTCCGAAACGCAGAGGTTCGAATCCAGGTTGAACCTGTGTTGAAATTTTCACCTTAAATGTCACGTGGTGTCAGGAAGAATGTCCGGCCAAAATAAAAAAAGAGTCACGGTGGCTTCAGCGACTCGAGAAATAACTGGGATAAGCTGAAGAAAGTTTAGATGTTGCATAAATTAACAGGTAGTTTCTACTTGTGTAAGTTCGCAAGACTTGCCAAGCCCTTCTTCATATGAATTAGCTATAAACAAAACTAATTATGTTTCAACATCGTTGCAATTGCTGTAGATCTCGATGTATCCGAATTTTGTAACGTCCTGGTTGTCAACGATACAGGGTTTTCACATGTTAACACCTTGGAAACAGATATACAGCAATTGATCGGCTTCATCATTGAGGTTTAAAAAAAGGTATTTATGATATTAGTTATTCAGTATATAGTCCGGTTCCATGGCTAAGTGGTTAGCGTGCTGGCCATTGGTCACAGTGGTCCCGGATTCGATTCCCAGTAGGATCGGGAATTTTTACCATAATTGGGTAATTCCGCTGGCACGGGGGCTGGGTGTATGGGTCATCTTCATTATCATTCCATCCTCATCACGACACGCAGGTCGCCTACGGGTATCAAATCAAAAGACCTGCATCTGGCGAGCAGAACTTGTTCTCGGACACTCCCGGCACTAAAAGCCATACACCATTAGATTTTTTTTTTCTTTTTGCTACATATTCTTACGAACCAGGCGTAAATTAATATGATTGTCTGATTAGTTATCAGTTCTTAAAAGACAGTAAAGACGGAATGAAATGTTGAATGTAGACTTTCTTCTTTTATTTTCTCATTTTCGGGCCGGAGATTGAACATTGCTATCACTAGCCCTTCTATCTAAATTGTATATTGTACTCGAATGTCGAGTAATTCGAGGCTATTTTCGAAGAGGCTGTAAGATATATATTATATGTGATGTTTTAAAACAATCTATACTTTATGTCGTCCTGACACAGACAGGTCTAATAATAATGTTATTGGCTTTACGTCCCACTAACTACTTTTTCTGTTTTCGGAGACGCCGAGGTGCCGGAATTTAGCGCCGCAGGAGTTCTTTCTTTTACGTGCCAGTAAATCTACCGACACGAGGCTGACGTATTTGAGCACCTTCAAATACCACTGGTCTGAGCCAGGATCGAACCTGCCACGTTGGGGTCAGAAGGCCAGCGCCTCAATCGTCTGAACCACTCAGCCCGGCACAGACAAGTCTTGTGGCGATGATGGGATGGGAAAGGGAAAGTGAGAAGGAAGCGACAATTCCGTTAATTAAGCTACAGCATCTGCCTGGTGTGAAATCGGGAAAACACGGAAAATCATCTTCAGGGCTGCCGACAGTGGGGTTCGAACCCACTATCTCCTGAATGCAAGCTGATAGCTACGTGACCCGAATAGCACAGCCACATGCTCGGTGATTCGAATATAGAAGAACCACTTTTCTTTGTATCGAATAAATATTTAACAGAATTCGTGTAATCTATCATAAAATAATGGCTGCTGTTGGTATGATGGCTACATACTCAAAGCCGTGAATAGAGTGTGAATGATGTTTTCAGTATTTGAGGAGCTTGCGACGTAGTGTTAGCAGCCTTGTGCACTTTCTACGTATAAAGTCTATTGGTAAATTGTCTGGCTGTGATGTATGTTCTGGTGTATTATTTATAACTAACTGAAGTTAGGTCTGGTAAGGAAGCGACAGTGTTCTGGGTGATGAATAAAATGCCGACATTCGCTTAAATTTGATATGGAAAGGATGATTGATAGGATTTTAACCCAGTTTTCTCCTGAGCGTTTTTCCCCTAGACTGTGTGACCAGTTGCAGACCCTCATACAAGTCTTAAATTCATGGCAGATCAAAACCCAGACGGGCTAATCTGCAGATTCCAACCAAGGATTCTCGTGAAATACAGAAGTAGTTCGATAGTCCGGCACGATCGGGACCGGCCCGGTGCCGGATTACCGAAAATGCCGGACTATCGGGCGGTACCTGTTACTGCAATATAGGTTAAGGCGTACAGCGAAAACAGCTGTAACATGGCGTTTTTCAGTAAAATCTGTTTGTTTTTAAAATGTCGTAAATTTTTGACGAGCCAATATTGTTGTTGCTAGGGGCTTTACGTCGCACCGACACAGATAGGTCTTATGGCGACGATGGGATAGGAAAGGCCTAGGAGTTGGAAGGAAGCGGCCGTGGCCTTAATTAAGGTACAGCCCCAGCATTTGCCTGGTGTGAAAATGGGAAACCACGGAAAACCATCTTCGGGACTGCCGATAGTGGGATTCGAACCTACTATCTCCCGGATGCAAGCTCACAGCCGCGCGCCTCTACGCGCACGGCCAACGCGCCCGGTACGAGCCAATATTAAATTCATTCAACAAAATATTTATATCTCACCATTCTCCAGGCGTTTGATGATTTCCAGTTTCTGGTTGATGGTCAGAGTTACGTGCTTACGTTTCTTTCCTGATTTGAAACTTGAAGAATATTTCAGTTTCGAGAACATTGTCACTGCTTAAATACCAGGAAAACATACACAGGGCGCTTTGATATGTATGTTCACTACAGTGCTGCACTACTGTAATACGGATCCTAGATCGCAAGAGGAAAATACTGTAGCGAAAAGTGCTCGCAATCAAAACAATAAACTGAACCTGTGTGTGGTGACAGCCAACAATGCCGATAGTGTCTAGCAATAGCAGACGCGTGGTGGACACTTCCGTGTGGTTTCGAACCGCGCCGTGTGCTTTAACTGTCACAAACGTAAAAAAACAAAATAACATAAAAAATCCTGGATTGGTGCCGGACCATCGGGCGTTCCGGACTGTTGGATGCCGGATTTTAAAGTTATAACGCACGGATTTGAAACGGTGGGCGGGACTGTAAAAACATCGTGTAATGACCTGTGATTATTTTATTTGCAGTTTGTTTCACCGACACAGGTAAGTCTTATGGCGACGATGGGTTAGGGAAGGGCTAGGAGTGGGAAGGAAGCGAGCGTGGTCTTAATTAAGGTATTTGCCTGGTTTGATTATGGGAAACCTTGGAAAATCATCTTCAGGGCTTCCGACGGTGGGATTCGAACCCACTGTCTCCAGAATGGAAACTGATAACTATGTGACCCAAACCGTGCAATCACTTGTTCGGTATGACCTGTGAGTCATGGTAAGTGGCAGAGAACTTTTTTTTAAACAGTTTCTTGATGCGCTATAAAGACGAACCTTCCGATATAATTCTAAATTATATACAGTAGGCCTATATTGTAACTCTCTTGATGTTCTTGTTCTTCATCTTCCTGACCTTTTCCCAGTTACTAGATGTCGACACTTGTATTGCGTTAAGCCCAGTTTTACGACGGGATGCCTTTTCTAATGCCTACCGTATGTGCAGGGATGTATTCATTGCTGCGTATCGGTAGAATTATTGCCACGTAAAAGAACTCCTACGGGACTAAAATCCGGCACCTGGGCGGGCGTCTCCGAAAACCGTAAAAGTAGTTAGTGGAACGTAAAGCCATTATTATTGTGTGTTTTTCTGGTAGTTGATAGTGTAATAAGTTATGCGTAGCGTACATGAAGATGTGTTGAGAGGAACAGAAACACCCGCCTTCCGACACTGAAGAATTAACCAAACGCGGCTAAAAGCCCTAGCCCAGTTGGGAATCGAACCCGGAGTCAATGAACCGGAACACTGACCTTTCAGACAAGGAGCCGGAAATATGTTGTAATGTTGAACAGAAATACTTTGTTGAATCAAATAATCGACAACAATGTTCTACAAAATCATTAGGACGGAACCTACTTTATGGGCCCTCAAAATTCTATTTTAGTAATATATGGTATAAACTTCTCAAACACCAAGTTTCCCTAAGAATAACAGGGATTAGTTTTTGTTTATTTTTTACAAGTTGTTTTACGTCGTACTGATACAGATACGTCTTATGACGACGACGGGACAGGAAAGGGCTAGGAGTGGGAAGGAAGCGGCCGTGGCCTTAATTAAGGTACAGCCCCAGCATTTGCCTGGTGTGAAAATGGGAAACCACAGAAAACCATCTTCAGAGCTGCCGACAGTGGGGTTCGAACCTACTATCTCCCGAATACTGGATACTGTCTGCACTTAAGCGACTGCAGCTGTCGAGTTCGGTACAGGTAGGTCTTATGGCGACGATGGGATGGGGAAGGGCTAGGAGCTGGAAGGAAGCAGCCATGGCCTTAATTAAGGTACAGTTCCAGCATTTGCCTGGAGTGAAAATGGGAAACCACGAAAAACCATCTTCAGGGCTGCCGACATTGGGGTTCGAACCCATTATCTCACGAATGCAAGTTGACAGGTACGTGACCCAGACAACGCGGCCACTCGCACGATAAGAACGAAATGACGGAACCAATAATAATAATAATAATAATAATAATAATGTTATTTGTATAATGTTCTTTAAAATTGTATTTCTACTTTAGGATACATCAGCGTATGGGTCATCTTAGCGGAATGCCAACAACTAAACGACACTTCTATTCACGCTCTCAAAGGCCTTATAATTTAAATGATATCAACTAATGACGATATAAATACAAACTTAATTTTTGAGATACGGAAGAAGTTTAACACTTAATAATGGCGTATGGCCTATCGAGAGGTCTGGTGCTGGACTATCTGCGTGTCTGTGAGGATAGGGCCCTATATATGATGAATTCTAATGCTGAAGACGACACACACACACACACACACACACATCCAGTCCCCAAGCCATCGAAATTAACCAATGAAGTTTACCCGGCCGGGAATCGAACCCAAGGCCCTTTGTACTAAAGGCCAGAATGCTAACCATTTTAGCCTTGGAGCCGGACTGTGCAGTGTACTAAGCTATAGGACCCTGGGAAAACAAAACAAGCATGGTAGAAGCCGCTGAAATGTGGTTTTGGAGACAATTAAACCGAAAAAGCTGGACTGAAACATCGTAGTGCATAAGCTGTGGTACACAAGGGGGGCGGCTATGATCTGATTCTTTATTCACATTTAAGTGTTGTTAATGAACACATTATTATATTGTGTATGTTATGTCGTGTTTTGGCAACATTATTAACATTCATAAGTCATAAGCTTTCAAATGTAAAAAAAAAAAAAAAAAAAAAAAATCAAATTGAACTAAGGAACATGAATTTGAACTAGTGATGAAGAAATCAGTTTGTAATATCTGAAGCCATCTCTTTTCACTTTCGACTCAAGTTAGCGTATAACTGATAGGTTCTCCAGTTTTCCGAAAATAATTTTGAATAAGATTTATAAACTACCTGAAAAAGAAAACATATTGTAACAGAATTATACCTGGAAAAGAAGTGACTGAAAATATAAATTAGAAATATTTAGACATGTAGTGCTCTATGATAGAGCATAGAGAAGAGACGACTCCGTTAAGATAAGTTCCACATTTGAAGTTTTCAAGAATTTAAGCAGAAAAAACATAAATGTTTATGTATTTCTTTCTAAATATTTGAAGTGCGATTTGATAGAATTTGATGATGTTCTTTCAAAAACAAAACACGTCATTCTGTTTTAATCAAGTCGTTTCTTTTAAGGGTATAATTCTGTTACCGTATATTTTCATCTTCAGGTAGTTTATTTATTTATTTATTTATTTATCTATTTATTTATTTATTTATTTACTCGAAGTTGGTTTCGGCAGACTAAAGAACCTAAGAGTTATGAATGAACAAATTATTGTCAAAGTTTCCGAAGTGAAGGGAACCAATTTGCTCACCCCCAGATTACTGTACATGTAGATATTACAATTTCCGAGTTAGATTTAATATTAAGTCTTCGAAAGAACTTATTGAAATTTGGTGGGATTTAAGGATTTAGTTTTAGTGCAAGTGAAAATTGATGAATGCACAACTTTGCTTCATGAGCATGTGTAAATATACACTCGGGTACTCCTGAAGCCGCGAGATTTTTTCACGTAGAAACGTCACCCCGTGACTCAGGCCGACTGTCCGGATGAGAAGCTAACAGCAAAGCGACTGCATTACCATGCCCCCTATTATTTTTATTAATTATTATTATTAGGGAGGGAGATAAGCTCATTGGCTTAGCTGTTGACTTCCCACCCGGAAGGGTGAAGTTCGAATCCCGGTCGATTCTGTATTTAGATGTTTATTTCTAAACTTACGTAGCCAAAGGAAGCGCATCCGTCATTAAACCCCCGGTCAAAACCAATATGAGGCTGGGTGGCTCCAGTGACCCCAAAGCTCCGATAGGTCCAAACAGAAGATCTCGTGAGCTTTTTTAAAAGTACAAATAGTGAAGAGCGTGGCATAATACAGCGGGGTTCAGACAATTTTATGTTCCAGAAGGGGGGCGTGACATGAAAGTGTAACGGCCCACTGTGTTGAGAGAAGTCCCATGAAAGAAATAAAGAAAAGGCAGGTAAAACTGTTTGACCACCTAATGAGACACAACAGTTTCATTTGCACCATCATAGAAGGGAAAGTTCTTGGAAAAAAGGGAAGGGGGAGACCAAGACTTTCTTGCATCATGAACCTTATGAGGCGAACGGACTACTACTTCTATGAGATGAAGATCCTGGGAATGAATAGAGAAAGTTGGGCCGGGCTGAGTGGCTCAGACGGTTAAGGCGCTGGCCTTCTAACCCCAACTTGGCAGGTTCGATCCTGGCTCAATCCGGTGGTATTTGAAGATGCTCAAATACGACAGCTTCGTGTCGGTAGATTCACTGGCACGTAAAAGAACTCCTGCGGGACTAAATTCCGGCACCTCGGCGTCTCCGAAGACCGTAAAAGTAGTTAGTGGGACGTAAAACAAATAACATTATTATTATTAGAGAAAGTTGGTTGTAGCCTTTGTTAAACTATTATAATGATTATAATGATGATCACATACGAATTTAAAATACGCTCCATTGCCAGAATGATTCCCTGAAAATATATTAAGTTGCCGTATTCTGAATTGCCAATTGTTTCCGTCGAGATGCGAATGTACACGCCTGATCTCAGAAAGTGGACGTCTACGCAGAGTCAGAACGTCAGATTTATCATGTATTATAATAACTACACTATTTTTATAAATTTCAGTGTTCAGGAATACCGGTAAGTAAAAAGAGAATGTTTTAGAATTCCTATACTTTATATCCTTTTTACTTGCCGACGCAGCAAAGACAGAATTTAGTCCAGATAACCTTGATTATTAAACAGCAACACAATTTATTCTTCCCCTCGTCCAACACATCCATGATAACTGAAGCCAAGTCCACAAGATAGAATATAACAACATATGTTAAGCTCCCATTATCCCTGTGCAAGTAGAAACTAAGAGACTTCGACAAAACACCCCTCGAACAGATTTTAGATCGTATCTAGAAGCCTCATCTACAAAATTACACTTTCTAGATATCTATTGCCGACAACACACCAACATACTCCCCACGATCATCTTAACACAATTTCTATCCAACGATGGGAAATTCTTTGTGTACCTATGTAAATGGCTAGTCAGAAATATGCCTACGTATCTCTGGCAGGCAAATGTTATCTGTGCAAAGTGGTTTCCGCTGGAATTACTGTTGAGTTTACGCATGAAATATACCAGACACTAAGTTCGTGAGAGATACCAGACTACCTCTACGACTGTAATTATGTATATGTATCACATGCATATATCGTATATTCTTGATCATGCGAAGGATACGACAGTTAAGCTGATAAGAACAGATTTTTACCTGGTTCTGAGACTAGTTCGAGGTCCACTCAGCGTGAGTGATTACAATGGAGGAGCTATCTGAAGATGAGATGGCGGCCCCGATCTAGAAAGCCAAGAATAGCGGCCATGAGGATTCGTCGTGGCGACCACACGACACCTCGTAATCTGCACACTTTCGGGTTGAGCAGCGGTCGCTTGGTAGACCATGATCCTTCGGAACTGTAGTGCCATGTGTTTTGCGGTATGCCAAACGCGTGTCGTAATTGTGGTTAAAATTTAAAAGAAATGTCTAAAACCAAACTGCAACGCCTTTTACTTGTGCACTTTCCACCAGCAGTCATGGCCAAAAGTTGTTATATTCGTTGAAGAAAAGTTGTTATATTTTTACGAAGTAAATCATATAAAGAACATCATCTTCCCAGTCTTTTATTAAATGGTTTCAAAGAACTTCCTTCCCCTTCCTTCATATGAATATTTCCCAAATTTGTGCCATTGGATTCCAAATTCATCTCCATATTATGTTCTTTCCTACTTCATAAAACTCCATTCAAGATTATATTATTCATCTATCAATGTCATTCCACGCCATATCATCACTATAAGCTCGGAACATATCGCTTAGTCGAGCAGCTCGTCTCCTTAAACTAAGTCTTCCCAGTCCAGAGTTTGTAACATTTTTGTACGGTAACACTACTCTTTTGTCAAACATCACTTAGAACAAATCGTGCTGCTTTCCTTTGGATCTTTCCCAGTTCTCGAATCAAAGTAGTCCTGCAACTATACTCTAATTGGGGTCCTACCAGATATTTACACGCCCTCTCCTCTACATCCTTACTAAAACCGCTAAATACATTAATAATCCTATGAAGTGATCTGTAACCTTTATTTGCAATTCCATTTATGTAATTACCCCAATTATTTTTTTATATTAACACATAGGTACTGAAAGTTGTCCTCTTGAGATACATTCACTCCATGAACACAGTAATTGAAATTCTGAGGACTTCTCCTCTGGTTGAAACCTATGATCTGACTTTTCATTCCGTTTACCATCATACCATTGTCTGCCGAGAATCTCACAACATTTTGCAGTCGCTCACAATTCTGTAACTTATTTATTACTCTATACAGTATAACATCATCCTCACAAAGCATTATGTGCGATTCCAGCTCTTTCCTTACATCATCCATGTATATAAGAAAGTATAAAGGTCCAAGATTACCGCCTTGTGGAACTCCCCCCTCTAAATCATTACAGGTTCAGATAATGCTTCACCTACTCTAATTCTCTTGAGGTTTGTTTTCTAAAATACTTGGCCACCCATTCAGTCACTGTTTTATCTAGTCCAATAGCCCCCATTGTCTACAGTAGTCTTCCAAGGTCTGTGCTGTCAATAGTGATACAGTGCAGTTGACTTCCTGAATCTACAATGCCTGCTGTAGGTTGTACCATGCTGGAATCCTCTAAGTTTGAGCCTCACTGGAATAACCTCTCCTAAACCCGAACTGCCTGCTATCAAACCAGTTAGTAATTTCGCAAACGTGTCTGATATAATCAGAAAGAATGCTTTTCCAGGGCTTACATGTAACACATGTTAAGCTGGCTGGCCTGTAATTATCTGCTTGATGTTGATCACACTTTCCTTTGTACACTGGGCTCCTATACCAACTCTCCTTTCATTTGGCATAGCTCCTTCATGCAAACAGTAATCAAACAAAGTGATTCAAATAAATACATCAAAATAAGTACTAAAAACCAATCCCCATGGCACAACGGCCCCGAAGGGCCTTGGCGTACCAAGTGACCGCTTGCTCAGCCCGGAATCTCCGACCCCTTATCAGTAAATGGGACTCTTCACACCAGGCAAATGCTGGGGCTGTACCTTAATTAAGGCCACGGACGATTCCTTCCCATTCCTAGGCCTTTCCTGTCCCATCGTCGCCATAAGACCTATCTGTGTTGGTGCGACGTAGAGAAGATAGCAAAAAAGGAAAAAGTAAATAGGACTAAGGGTTAGGAATACAATATGATGGATAACTTATCAAGTCGTGGTAAAATTGGAATAAAATAACAAATGAATTAAAAGTTTATTCTATGCTATTTTAAATCGACTTTCGCTGACTCCTGAGAGAATGGAAGGTTCTGAACAGGACGTGCATGTCGAGATGAAAACATAATACTCTTTTAGAAACGGTCGTGATAGATAAACAGAGCACTTTCTAGTTATTATATTTGGAGTCCTGAATGATAATTATGCGAAGTGTATTTTAGAGCATCACAAAACGTTTATCTTCCCGGGTTAGTGAAAGTTGCCTCCAGTTCCTGGGACACATTTTGAGGAGAGAAGGAGACAATTTGGAAAAGACCATTCTGCAAGGCAAAATTGAAGGCACCAGACCAAGAGGCAGAACAACAAGTAGATGGTTAGACCAAGTAAAAAAGATAACCGGTCTACCTCTTCACAATATCTTAAGAAGAGCTTAAGACCGCTCAGGATGGAAAAATCCGTTAAGGATGCAGTACTAATGAAGTGAAGAAATGAGGTCACGACGCTCAGCAATGAGTAAACCGACTGATGATGATGATTTGAGAAAAGTAATGACGTATTGAAATCGCTGGACTCCTTTGCTGAATGATTAGCGGTTTGGCCTTCGATTCAGAGGTACCCTGCTTCGACTCCCGGCCAGACCGAGGATTTTAAATGCTCATAGTTAATTCCTCTGGTTCGAGGACTGAGTGCTTGTTTTTTGTCTTAATACACAAGACAAAACACACTAAAAACCACCATTTAATAGGGTTGGCGTCAAGAAAGACATCTGGCCGTACTATTAAAAAAGTTTCCATTCCGCCCCTGAAGGGGAGGCGGGCCTCCTAGACGGTAAGGCCGTGTCTCAGTCCAGGAAGATGTGATAAGCTTATGGAGCTGCTCGGTGGAGATGGGGGTTGGCGGCCGTGGCCTATGTAGAAACTCTCCCGGCACTCGCCTTAGTGCAGGAGAATGGAAGACCACGGAAAACCATTCTCAGGACAGCCTACGGTGGGGACCAGCCCCTCTCCGTCTCCCGAATACAGAGGCGTAAAGCCACGGTAGATCCGTGGCCACCCCTCTTCTACTCGGTTGGTCGTATGGAATGCAGAGCTGTCGGGACCACTTGTAGGCCGAAGCCTACCCTGCAACCTCTGGCCGTAAAACTAAGGTGGATCTATACTAATCGCCGAACTCGGGTTACTGGGAGAGACCAGCAAGAATAATAATTATGAATTAAAAAATATAACGGTGCTCTAATTTCGACTGTACCCTCTAATAGTCGTGTATTTCCTCTTTCTAATGAACGGTGACCTGTTAGGCTTAAACTATCTGATTTTAAATTTCGATTCTCAAGTTTTGTATCTATTTTTATCTGTCTCAAAATGTTGCTGTACCCTTCTTCGACAGGGAAATTATATTATTTTAGTTCTTTATCATTACGTAAAACTAAATATTCGTGAATTTTGTATATTTAATATCATGATTTAACAGCTATAGGGCATTCTGAAGTGCACTTTGTGATGACTAGGGCCCGGATTCATACGCACTCCAAAAATATGCATACACATCTATATAAATAAAATTGTTTCTGTTTGTCTGTTTGTCTGTCTGTTTGTCTGTTCCACCATCACGTCGAAACGGCTGGATAGATCTCAACCAAACTTCATATTTAGAGTATACTGACCCCGGGGAAGGTTTCGATATGCATATCATTTTAAAATCTTTGAAAAGACGGGGGTTTTATAGGAAAAACGGTTTTCCTCCATTTTCTCTTATACTATTATAGGCAAAATATCGAATTTGTCGTATAAGGACGAGACAAAGCTCAATTTAATCCTCTTGACGCAAAGAACAAAACTCGGTCAGCCCTACGGGCCCGAAAACCATGTTTTAAGGCCCTAAAACCAACCGTTACGGAGATATTGGCACCACACTACCCCTGCTCTAGGAATCGGATAAAGAAATGAACTGCCGTAACCATGGCAACGTCAGCTCCAGGATTCTAGAGCAGTGAGATTATGCATGTACGTTTGGGCATAGCTGTCAACCAAAATAGGTACAAATAAGACTTAATATCTGGGAAAAAAATATACTGTTGTGTAAGGCACTCATAGGACTCCTTTGGGCGGGGATGGAAAGGGGGTGAAGAACGAGTGTAAAAATCTATATAAATAAAATTGTTTCTGTTTGTCTGTCTGTTTGTCTGTTCCACCATCACGTCGAAACGGCTGGATAGATCTCAACCAAACTTCATATTTAGGGTATACTCATCCCGGAGAAGGTTTTGATATGCATATCATTTTAAAATCCTTGAATAGACAGGGGGTTTATAGGAAAACCAGAATGGTTTTTCCACCATCACGTCGAAACGGCTGGATAGATCTCAACCAAACTTCATATTTAGAGGATACTCATCGCGGCGAAGTTTTCCATATGCATATCATTTTAAAATATTTGAATATATGGGGGGTTTATAGGAAAATCAGAATGGTTTTTCCACCATCACGTCGAAACGGCTGGATGGATCTCAACCAAACATTGTATTTAGAGTATACTAATCCCGGGGAAGGTTTAGATATGCATATCATTTTAAAATCCTTGAATAGACGGGGGGTTTATAGGAAAACCAGAGTGGTTTTCCCACCATCACGTCGAAACGGCTGGATAGATCTCAGCCAAACTTCATATTTAGAGTATACTCATCCCAGGAAAGGTTCCGATATGCATATAATTTTAAAATCTTTGAATAGACGGGGTGTTTATAGGAAAACCACAGTGGTTTTCCTCTATTTTCTCTTATACTATTGATTTTCTGTAAACTTCGTTTACCGTACGTGAAACGTCTCTTCATTATAAACAACTTTCGTTATGTTCATAATTTACCTTACTCTTCACATGACGGAGAAATTTACAATTTTCTGCTGGTATCATGCTCTGCATTTAGTGACCGACAGACCGACAACGAACCTACAGGTTACCATGGCAATGTCTCTGACTGCATGCCAGTAGGGAAGTAACGTATTGCCATTTTCCTCATCATGCTTTTAAATTCGTGGTTGTTCCTTGGGTAGATGGCAAGAGAGGCATCAATCGGCTCATCTGCGGGATATTGGCGGAATATCGTTGGAGGTTATAACCGCCCTCGAATAGATTAAGTAATAACACCATTAGTCATCTTCATATTTGTTTACCTAAGAATCACTGAACCTAAATTTCTCCTCTGTTAGCGCTTTATTATATCCATAACTCACGGCATTTATTTATTTGTCGTTATCCGGCTGTCCTCAGTTATAATCCATTTTCTATTAGTTTCAACATTCTTAACTGTATTATTTTCTTCCTTAATTACGCCGTATGTACGTGAATGCTAGAAACTACTGGATGCATTTCCACCAAGATTCGTATTTAGAATACACCTGTCCTTGATAGGTTTCAGGGCAAATATTGTTTCTAAATCCCTGAACTAACTGGGGGTTTATACGAAACCGAAACAGTGATTTTGCACTTCCAAAAAATATACACAACAAAAGTTTATGGAAGTCTACCTACCTTGGTAGAAATTAATGTCTAAACCTTTTTTTCTCATGTGCATCATTTCGATACGAGGATCAATAAGGGAGATATCATTAAAGGACCGTTTTTCTGTACAAGTCCCATCGGACTTAACTCACGAGCGGGTGCGTGTAAAGCGTATTCCTTACAATTTGAAAACTACTGAAGACATTCGAAACAAAATTTATATTTAGCATCCACCTGTCCAAAGGTAGGTTTTAAACGTAAATAACATTTCATGTTCCGGAATGGACTGGCGGTTTATAAGGAACCGAAATGGTGATTTTACTCTTCCACAATATATACAGAACAAGACCAACCTGACTGGAAATCGACCAAACCTGATGGAATTCCACCTCTAAACCTTTTTTTTCATGTGCATTTTTTCGTCAGGAGGATTAATAAGGGAGATATCATGAATGGTCACTTTTGCAGGTTAAGTCCAGCGGACATAGCCCAAAAGGTGTTTTACATGGAGCAGATTCCTTATCTATATAAATCAAATCGTAACGACTGTGTACCTCTACACTGACTATTTTGGCGAAATTTTCGTACAGCTTTCCGTTTAAGGGGTAATAATAACAATCTCCATAATTTTTGATTTCCTGAAAGTCCTAATTTTTACCCGCCTCGCCCAAAATCCACATTGTGGCATAATCTGCCAGAAGAATAAGAAGATAATTGAAATTTGACAAAATTATACGTTTTAGCCTGTAACGAATGAAAAATCCTATATCATTAAATTTTTCATTTTTTATCCCCGAAGAATATCGAAATATGCAGGCAATTTTAATGATGGTGCAGACCTTCGGAAATTCCTATCACGTAACGGATTGCACAATCTCCGTTCAATTTGGAATGATCTACAACCTTGGTCTTATGACTTTATGCCGTATCTGTATCCCTTTTACGTTTGATTTTTCTCTATTAATCGATGTTAAGTCAATTTGGAATTTTCACATGCATTATTCATACTTTCAATTACTTATATGAAATACAGAATCATCAAACTCTTCACGAAAATTGGCCCACTCAGTAGCCATATGTGAGCCAAATGCTACGTATGTAGCTGTCACATTATTATCCGAAAAGTAATGTAATGTGAAATGATCTTACAAAACCTTTACCCTGTTCCACGTTTCTAAATCTGACCCAAGAATAGATGACATATCATTGGACCAGCCATTTAGGCCACTAAATCCGGCGTGTCTTATGGTATAATCCTTTGTCGATATGACGTACGTTTAGTAGCAGTTAATCTGTAAATGAAGGTCTTCAATATTGTAAACACGCATATACTTTCGTATGTCGATCTATATATATTCACTGATGTCGATTTAGCGATCGAGAAAGGGTTGGTCTGCTATTGTAATCAGTACTCCCCACACCGACTTTGACTGGCAGTAGGAAAGGGTTCCTTCTCCAACTCCTGTGTAACTGTCATTAGTAAGGAAGGCCTACAATTGTAATGAATAGTTCCCTTCTCGATTTGACTTGCAGAAGGTAAGTGAGCATGCAGTTTTGTTTAAAACTCCCCTACCCGATTGTGTTTGGCAGTAGGCAAGGGTGCCCGCCATTATAAAGAAATGTACTCATCTAAAATGTGACTGGCATTAGGCATAGTGGCCTGCTATTTTGATGGAAACTCACCAACTTGGTGTGACTGGCAGTACGCTGGCTGGCAGTAGGAAAAGGGGCCTGTCATTATAATGATAACTGCACAACTCAATTTCGAGTGATAGTAGGGTAATTGCCTGCCATTATAATAAAAACTGTAATCTGTCTGGAGGTAGGAAAGGGGGGCTGCCATTTTAACGAAAACTCCCCAAATCGATTCTGTCCGCATAGTAGGCAATGGGGCCTGCAATTATAATGTAAACTTCCCAACCTGATTGTGAATGCCAGTAGGCAAGTGAGCCTGCCGTTATATCACAAATCCGTAACAAACACTTTACATTGGAAACGTACGGGGACCTCCCCATGCTCTTTCTCGGATAACGCTAAGAGACATGCAATTTTAAAACTATCTTATTTACTGCATGTACACTATTTACTTCGATATTCGAATACAATGTAGAATACCGTAGCGAAGCACGGGTACATTCGCTAGTATGCACTAAAAATGTTGAAAATATGCACTAAAATGAAACAAAATGCACTTAACAAACGCATTCTTTAATTTTAACTGAGTATTAAATTAATAAAATTGTTTCATTCCTTGCAAAATTATCCATAACAGTAGGTTATTAACGGTTTTTCAATATTTTCAGGGGTCAATGACTTTCTGTTGTCGGACAGAATTAATTTATATGCTGAAAATGATAGTTCCACGTCGACGGACGTAACTGTACAATACTTGCTCTCTGGTACTGACTGCTTAGAACATTCTTCTGGCAAAGACTGCCTGATTCCACTTATGTAGTTGCTTATGGACTGCATGTCAGGAAGAAGGGAATAGCTGTTGTGAAAAGGGCCATTATCCGCCTGCGACAGTAAAAGCGCTTTCCTTGATCAGGGAAGGCTTCTCGTGTTGCCAAGGGATGTACAACATAAAATAGAGTTCATTAGATTTTTCATATCGTTCATAAGATAATCGATCACACATAAGAGGAAAATATATCTGTATATGCATTAACGTTAAAAATATGCTTTTGCATATGCATTTTTTAAATCCGGGCCCTAGTGATGACTCGTCTGCATTCAACACTGAATTACAAACTTTTTTTTTTTTTTCGTTCAAAGTACAACTTCCTACCAGTCTGTGAACATTGTATACCTGCATTCAACACTGAATTACTATTTTGAACTGAACAACGGACTGCATATTAATTACTTCCTATTTTTCAATCTTTACAGTCTGTTAGGAGATTGCAAGTAGTCCAATTTACGTATCTAGACGTATCATTACTCGATTGTTAAGCATGGGTGTCGATTTCTTCGTTCTGTTTTATTCTGCGAGATTGTAGAGAAAACAGACCTTTGGGACAATCTGTGGCTGAGTTTTAATTAATTTTATCGGAAAAGTGACACCAGAGACCTTTAACCAAACATCTCACAACATGTAGAGCCGAATGGAACTTTTTTCGCTCTACAAATCTCCCACTACTTCTGTCGTATTTGAACCCTTGATCTTGGGATCCGGAGGCCGACACTCCATTACTGATTGACAGAGGAATCTAAAAGAATAATATTAATAATTGTTTTAAGTCGCACTAACTACTTTTATGAACGGTTTTCGGAGACGCCGAGGTGCCAGAATTTTGTCCCGCCAAAGTTCCTTTACGTGCCGATAAATCTACCGAGAGGGGGAGGGGTGAGGTATTTAAGCATCTTCAGATATCACCGGACTGAGTCAGTATCGAACCTACCAACTTGGGTTCAAAAAGCTAGCGCCTTAACCGTTTGAGACATTCAAACTGACAAATAATAATAACAATGCCACGGTAAATAGTCCACTACCAGACAGTATGACCTAGGTACAGAAGTGGCCGCTGGACGGACCTCTCCCTGTGCATGTTGGAGTCTTGAAATGAAAACTCATAACCCTGTGATTATTTCGCGTGGCTATGATCACGATATCAACAGTCATATAAGACTGAACGTCCTGTGGCTATGATCACGATATCAACAGTCACATAAGACTGGAGGTCCTGTGACTATGATCACGATATCAACAGTCACATAAGACTGGAGGTCCTGTGGCTATGATCACGATATCAACAGTCACATAAGACTGGAGGTCCTGTGGCTATGATCACGATATCAACAGTCACATAAGACTGGAGGTCCTGTGGCTATGATCACGATATCAACAGTCACATAAGACTGGAGGTCCTGTGGCTATGATCACGGTATCAACAGTCACATAAGACTGGAGGTCCTGTGGCTATGATCACGATATCAACAGTCACATAAGACTGGAGGTCCTGTGGCTATGATCAAGATATCAACGCTCGCTTTTCATTATTAACCAAACCAAACCAAACCAAACCCCATGGCACTACAGCCCTTGAAGGGCCTTGGCCTACCAAGCGACCGCTGCTCAGCTCGAAGGCCTGCAGATTACGAGGTGTCGTGTGGTCAGCACGACGATTCCTCTCGGCCGTTATTCTTGGCTTTCTAGACCGGGGCCGCCATCTCACCGTCAGATAGCTCCTCAATTCTAATCACGTAGGCTGAATGGACCTCGAACCAGCCCTCAGGTCCAGGTAAAAATCCCTGACCTGGCCGGGAATCGAACCCGGGGCCTCCGGGTAAGAGGCAGGCACGCTACCCCTACACCACGGGGCCGGCTTTCATTATTAAACACTGCGATATTTCCATTGTTATGAAAGTGATGCGCTGGAGAATGTAGAGATATCATTATTTCTTGTAATACATCTTCACTAAATCAGCGGATACTTTTTTTCAGCTAAGGACACAGGACATTTTAAGGCCAAGAGTAATGGAACTTCCGTCCAGCGCCCTGGCTGAATTGTCACCGTAGTGACCTTTGGCTCAAATGGCACCAGGTTCGATTCCCGGGTGGGCTGGAAAGTTTAGGCCTGTATGGTTCATTACTCTAGTCTGGGTGTGTTTGTTCGTCTTAATACACACGTTCATTTACATACATGTCAGACTACCAACCACTACAGGAACACGTAATTGTGAATGCAGTTCTCAAAGTATATTGTTGACCCCAAGTGATTGGGAAAAGGCGAAGAAGAAGTAATAGTAATGGAACTACCGAGCGAGTTGACTGTGCGGTTAGGGGTGCGTTACTGTGAGCTTGCATTCGGGAGATAGTGCGTTCGAAACCCCACTGTCGGCAGCCCTGAAGATGGTTTTCCGTGGTTTCCCATTTTCACGCCAGAAAAATGCTGGGGCTGTACCTTAATTCAGGCCATAGCCGTTTCCTTCCCTCTTCTAGCACTTTCCTATCCACTTGTTGTCATAAAACCTATGTCGGTGCGACGTGAAGTAATTTGTAAAAAGTAATGATTATTATTTTGCTTTACGTCGCACCGACGTAGGTCTTATGGCGACGATGTGATATGAAAGGCCTAGAAGTGGGAAGGAAGCGGCCGTGGCCTTAATTAAGGTACACCCCCAGAATGTGCATGGTGTGAGAATGGGAAAGCACAGAGAACCATCTTCAGGATTTCCGACAGTGGGGTTCGAACTTACTATCTCCCGGGGGCAAGCTCACAGCTGCTCGCCCCTAACCGCACGGCCAACTCGCCCGGTAAAAAGTAATGAAACTTCCAGCATATTTTCCCTGACACTCCGATCACAGCCACTCTCACCCTCTGCTATGGCTGTCTGTTCACCTTCACATGTAGATATAAATAGAGTTTTAATAAACATTATCCTTTCATTTTTATGGATAGGAAAATCACATCTATGTACAGTTTCTTTCTCGTTCCTTTCAGCTCTTCAGCACCAAAAATATATCCCTTCGTTCCTTTTTAATTGTTTGCCATTTGTTCTTTAAGTCGCACCGGCTCGGACAGGTCTTGTGATGCCGATGGGATATGACAAGGCTAGGACTGGGAAGGAAGCTGCCGTAGTCTTAATTAAGGTACAACCTCGTGTGAAAATGGGAGACCACGGAAAACCACCTCCAGGACTGCCGACAGTGGGTTTCGAACTCTTATATCCCGAATACAAGATAGCAGCTACAAACCTCGCAAACATAGCATCTCGCTCGGTAAAGAGATATCTGATTTGTTACATTATTAATATATTCATAGGCTACTGTTCTATCTTAGCTGGGATTTTAATCAGTTCTGAATCGCTTCTTCACCGGAGAAATTTAGCTCATAGCACCAGATTTATAATCTTGACAGCACATCCTGCATTTGTTATTCACAATTGTAAGGTCGTTCCAAGATGTATTTCCTGTTGGTGCTTGTAGGGATCCCTTGATTTTGTATCGCCATAAACATCCTTATACCGAGTTCGATAGCTGCAGTCGCTTAAATGCGGCCGGTATCCAGTATTCGGGAGATAGTAGGTTCGAACCCCACTATCGGCAGCCCTGAAGATGGTTTTCCGTGGTTTCCCATTTTCACACCAGGCAAATGCTGGGGCTGTACCTTAATTAAGGCCACGGCCGCTTCCCTCCCACTCCTAGCCCTTCCCCGTCCCATCGTCGTCATAAGACCTATCTGTGTCGTGCGACGTAAAGCAAAAAAAAAAAAAAAAAGACATATGTGTTACATAATTGCGTGCCCAGATAGAAGTCATCGACATGAAACATCATGGCTGAATGCTGCTCTTATTAACCCTAGAATGCTTGCCGGGGTGGTTTTATACCCCAGACGACTCTATTTTATTCTCTACTTTGATCCCACATACGGACATAGGCTTGCCTATTCGAGCTAATCCCTCAGAAGTGACGGAACCTCGCCATTTCTGCTGTGGATGGGCGGTTTATTGATACCGTTAATACATTTCTGTGCAAAGAATGGCTACAGGCAATAAGTATGATAGTGACAATAACGCAGTTGAAGAGGATCTTGTTGAGCTTGTATGCTTGAGATTGTATTCTTGACCCTGGACAAATAATCGAAGTCTAAAATGATCTTTTAACCCCCCACTACTCTCTTAATTTCTTTCCTCTCAGGCGCGTAGCCAGAGGGGTGGGGTTTGCTGCGGGTTAGAATACCCTTCCCCCAACTATGAAATTTTTACAAAGAGAAGATAAACAGAAACGATAATAAACTAAATAAACATTCAGAGACATCATTGTAAAACCAACAGATCTCTTGAATCTACTTACTATAATAAGACGCCTCGAAGTTTGTATTTTAGATTGTAAACTGATCATACCGTTTGCTGTAAAACTGTTGACCTTGATCGTATTGTTCTTGTTCTGTATTTTTTTTTTTGCTAGGGGCTTTACGTCGCACCGACACAGATAGGTCTTATGGCGACGATGGGATAGGAAAGGCCTAGGAGTTGGAAGGAAGCGGCCGTGGCCTTAATTAAGGTACAGCCCCAGCATTTGCCTGGTGTGAAAATGGGAAACCACGGAAAACCATTTTCAGGGCTGCCGATAGTGGGATTCGAACCTACTATCTCCCGGATGCAAGCTCACAGCCGCGCGCCTCTACGCGCACGGCCAACTCGCCCGGTGTTCTGTATTTTAATGTAAGAATTTGTAGTGTACTGCAATCTGAATATCAACATAATTCACTTGTATCAATGTCCTTATGACAAGTCATGCATGTGCGCGCACACGCACAACCACCTTCATTACGTTCCATCATAATTTTGTAACTATCACCCCCGCCCTACGGCCGATCCCGGCTACGCTGCTGTTTCCTTTAGAATGCCTGTTCATAATAACTTTACAATTTCCTGGAACAAAATTCATGTAAATCGAGGCTGAGACATGGAGGGTTGTATGATGTATTATGTTGTTAATTCTGAACTTAGAATTTTGTATTTATTTATGTACATTATTAAGGATTTTCACAAATACAAATTTATATTTTTCGTTTCATAAGGAATTGTTGGTATGAAACTCCGTTTCGCCAACTCCCTAAAAAATAATTTTTGATCCTCCTCCTTTTCGTCAACATCGTAACTTAAGACACTGCAAAAATACAACAGAAAGAATTAATTTCATCAAAGAGAGAGAGAGAGAGAGAGGGTGTGGGTGTGGGTGGGTGGCGGTGGCTAAAGTAACGAGAAGAATCCGTGGGACGATGCGTCTCTCCAGGTGAGCAGAACTGATTAAAAAAGTGAGTATTTCGGGGTTAATAAAGCATTTTAACATAATTTCCGCTGGAAATCCGTCACAAATGCAAGGTGCAGAGCTACAGTAAAAAGAGCTTCTATATGTGATATGTTCCGTTTCAAAAACTAGAAATATTATTCGTATTCCTCATCGTCGTCTTTTCCCATTGATGTGGCTTTGACACTACTTGTGTATTTCGACCAGTTTAACTGATGGATATCCTTCCTGACGCCAACCGTAGGTTTTATTATATATAATATTATTTATTTATAGTCTAATAATATTGTTATTGGCTTTAGGTCCCACTAACTACAATTTTACGGTTTTCGGAGACGCCGAGGTGCCGGAATTTATTCCCGCAGGAGTTCTTTTACGTACCAGTAAGTCTACTGACACAAGGCTGACGTCTTTGAGCACCTTCAATTACCACCGAACTGAGCAAGGATCGAACCTGCCAGGTCGGTGTCAGGCCAGCGCCCCAGTCGTCTGAGACCACTCAACCCGGCTAGTGGGAATGTTTTCAGTATTTCGTGTCTCTGTAGCAATTGGCAGTGTGATGTCCTAGACTTCGAGCTACAGGAATTAAGTAGACACAGCTAAAATCACCCGTTCCGCAATCGATTCGGCGATTCTCTGAACAGAAGGCCGCTTCGCCGGACTTTCATCCAAGGAGCTGGGCGAAAGAGGTTTAAATATTGTAATAAAGCAAATAAATAGCCCACTACCGGATAGTATGACCTACATTATTATGATTCTATTGACACCAGATTTCTTGTACTCTTCAGTTACATGGTAAGACGGACGTCTATGGGGCCCATAACTTAGGCTACCAATTATTAGAAACAGTGTTTTTAGACACAGAAGGCCAGTTCAGATTTATTACGTGAAGAAGAAACTATTATTCTCTAGGTAGGTTCGGAACAGTTGCACGGAGCCAGCTACTTACCGGGTGACCTTGACAGTCAGAGATCGGGTTGTGACACTTTGACCGGAATAACATGGGGCAGTGAATAGTAGGTATTTGAATGCTCTCCAAGGAGGGGAGACTTTTTTTTTTTTTTTTTTTAGGGTTGTTTATAGTCGCTTTAACTCCAAGGTCTTATCGCGACTCTTACATATGATTACAGAATAATGGTAATAATAATAATATTGTAATTATAAAAATGTAAAGAAAAAAAATAAGTATAATGTAATTACATTTTGGAGTGCAAGCCAGTGTCTTTGAGGAAGTTGATGACTTGATGACTCAGTGCTGGAGAAGACAGTGTCAGTTCCATTCCTTTAGGTATGTTGTGGTGTTGGCGCCAATGGTCATACAGTTGACATTCTGAGATGATATGCTTGACAGTGAGAGAGCAGTTACATTTGCTGCAGGTGGGAGGTTGTTTCCTTTCTAGGAGATAGTTGTGGGTGATCTTCGTATGTCCTATCCTTAGTCGGGAGATTAAGACTTGTTCATGTCTGGTGAGGTTTTGGAGAGGATATGTTCTTGTAGATATCATTTTAATTTTTTGGAGGTTGCTAGTGGAAGTTTTAAGCCAGTTCATTTTCCATTGTTCGTGTAGTTTGATTTTGATATAAGCGATGATATCATAATGTGGCGTAGCAATTTGACGGTCGTTGATTGGGAGACTAGTAGCTTCTTTTGCTGCTTGATCAACTGATTCATTGCCTGGTATTCCTCTGTGAGATGGGATCCACATAAAAATAACATTTTTTCCTGCGATCTTGATCTTGTGGTACAGCATTTGAATTTCTTTAACAAGTAGGTGTGTTGTTGATGGATTTTGTATTGAAGTTAATGCACTTTTGGAATCAGAGAATATTATGAATGAGTTGTTGTAGCTTGCTTTTGAAATATGAATCATGGCCTGTTTAAGAGCATACAGTTCACTTGTAAACACTGTAAAAAGATCTGGTAATCTGTATAGCTTACTATAGTCTTTATATTTCACTGCACAACCATTTCTCTCATTGAATTTTGATCCATCAGTATAAATTGCACTATATGATGAGTATCTATTACAAATTTCATTAAATAACTGTTGGAATTTTGCTGTGTCAGTTTGAGCTTTAAGATTGTTGTTCAATTCCCAGTTGACTGGAGGCAAATGAGTTTTCCATGGAGGGGTATCTAGTGAGTTGTGTGGAAATAAAATGGGTGGAAGGCTGAGGTTTATTTCTTTGAGAAGATTGGAAATTCTGATGTTAAAGGGTTGGGGTTGAGATCCAGTTAGTTTTCCCTTATGTCTCTTTGAAATTAGGTGTTTTTTCAAGTGTTGGTTACTTGTACCAGCTATCTTGAGTGCGTATGTCAAACTCAGCTGTTTACGTCTGATTTCAAGTGGTGGTTCGTTGGCTTCAATCTCTATACTAGCTATGGGGCTGGTGCGGTGGGCTCCTAGGGCAATTCGAAGAGCTGAAGATTGGATGGTATCAAGGATCTTAAGAGTAGATGGTCTGGCAGAACAATATACTATACTGCCATAATCCAGTTTGGCTCTGATTGTGGCTCTGTATGTGTTCATTAGGACATGGTAGTCTGCTCCCCAGTTTTTTGCTGAGAGAATTTTCATGATATTCATTCTTCTTTGACACTCGTCTTTAAGATTTTTAAGGTATGGGGTCCAGGTGAGCTTGTTATCAAATAGAAGTCCTAGAATTTTAATAGTTTTAACTGATTCAATTTTATGGTCTTCCATATATAATTCAGGGTTAGCGATAGTATGTTTATTTTTGGAGAAGAGAATACATTTGGTTTTAGTTTTAGAAAATTTGAATCCTGTGGTTTTAGTCCAGTTTTGAATATTTACAATTGATTCTTGTAATAGGAGTTGAGTCGTTGTAATGTTTTTCCCTGGGCAGAAGATTATCAAATCGTCAGCAAAAAGGCAACACTTAACTGGTGAGTGGATGTTAGAGACTATACCATTAATTGCCACAAGAAACAGTGTTACACTGATAACTGATCCTTGTGGGACTCCATTGTTGATTACTACTTCCTTTGACAGCATTCCATTTACTCTAACTTGAATTCGGCGCATTTGGAGAAAATTATAAATGAAATATAGGATATTTCCAGATATATTATGTGTCATTAGAACTTTGATTACATAGTCTTTCCATACCATGTCATATGCCTTATTAATATCTAAACTGACTGCTATTAGGTGTTGGTTATTGAGAAACGCTTCCTGTATTTCAGATTCCAGACTTATCAAAGTGTCTGTTGTGGAGTGTGCTTTACGGAACCCGTTTTGCACATTACTGAAGAAATTTATGTGCTCGAGATACCAGCGTAATCTTTTGTTGACTATTTTCTCCATGAGTTTACACATCGCATTAGTTAAAGCAATAGGGCGATAATTTTCTGCAATTGAGTTGTCTTTCCCTGGTTTGGGTATTGGAACTACAATGGCATTTCGCCATTGGTCAGGAAATGTCTTAGAGCTCCATATGTGGTTGAAAATGGCCAGAAGATAATTTATTGCACTTAGTGGAAGCTGTTTTAGAAATTCATAAGGGACTGTATCTGGGCCAGGACTAGATTTGCCACATTTGTCAAGTTCAGTAATTATTTCCTGTAGTTGAAAAGTATCGTTTAGATTATAGTTAGGGTCAGAGATAGCTTTCCTTAGATCAACGGATTCACTGGATTTCTTTGTATGGAGAAATTCAGGATCATAATTTTTGTCACTAGAGATCTCAGCAAATGTGTCAGCTAATTTATCAGCGATGTTTTGAGGTTTGTTTATGAAGGTTCCATCAACAGAGTTTCTGAGGGAAGTAATGTAGAAGTGATTATATTTGCCATTTATTCTTTGAAGTTTATTCCACATTTCCTTTTGTGGGGTTTGGGAACTTAGCGAGGAGACAAATGATAGCCATGAATTCTTTTTGCTGAGTTTAATTTCTTTTCGAGCGATTGCTCTATATTTCTGAAATTGGGCTTTATTTTCAGGTGTGGGTTTTCTTTTGTAGAGGTAGAAAGCACGATTCTTATTCTTAATAGCCTCCTTACAAGTGTCATTCCACCAAGGTACTTTTTTCTTAAAGGAGTTTGAGGTTACTTTTGGAACACTCATGTCTGCAGATTTAACAAGAACTTCTGTGAAATCTTGAACAATGATATTTATGTGCTTAGAAGGGAAATCATTTGGAGGGGTTAAGTCTTTTAAGTGGTTATTGACTGTCTGCCTAAATTTTGTCCAATCTGCCTTATTTAAGTTCCATTTGGAGTTGTTAATAAATGAGGAGTTGACAGAAGAGTTTTCATTATTGATTAGTATCGGGAAGTGGTCACTATTTCCTTGGAGTGTTGAATAAACAGACCAGTTGAAAAGGGTTGCTACGTCCGGTGTGCAGATGGTTAGGTCTATACTACTACAGGTGCCGTGGGCTATGTCAAAGCGAGTTGGAGCAGTAGAGTTCATTAGAATTAAATCAAATTCATCAAGTATCTTTTCTATCTCTTTTCCTCTTGCATCAGAACTATGGCTACCCCATAACGTGTTGTGGCTGTTGAAGTCGCCTACTAGGATGAATGGTTTAGGTAGTTGGTGGATAAGGTTTCGTAGATCGTCACCTTGAAACAAATAACTGTTTGGAATATAAACATTGCAGATACATAGAGAAGGTGGTAGATGGACTGAAACTGCTACAGCTTCCAAATTAGTGTTAACAGTAATTTCCTTTGCATAGATATTGTTTTTGATATAAGTAGCTACTCCTCCACTCGCATGATTCACATTAGTTCTATTTTTGTGGTAGACACTGTAGAGTCTTAGATTGGCAGCAAAGTCGTTCTGAAAGTTTGTTTCTTGGAGACAGATAACAGATGGTTGGTGTTTGTTTATTAGGAGTTGTAGATATTCTAACTGTGATCGATAACTGTTAAGATTCCATTGGAGTAATGTTGCCATAATAATGATCAAAAGCAGAACGAGGTTTATCTCCATTGTTATACTGGGAAGGAATTGTCGTCGCTGGAATAGTCTGGCGTTACATTGATATGCGTTGGGTCTTCTCTTTGACTGGCGGATTTCAGTAGTTTTTTTACTATTCGAGTGCTTTTGTTTTTTATGCTTTTATCGGTATAGTAAGGATAGAGTTTTTGAAGGGCTTTAGCAAGACCTTCTAAGTCTTGTGTGTAGTTTGAAGCAATTTCTGATATGTCCTTGGCACCAACTGTATTTTCAAAGAAGGACTGGAGCTGTAGGTAGCTGAGGGGGAATATTGATGGGTCAGCTTCCAAAACTTGTTTTACTGGCAGGAGCATATCACTTATTGATTTTTGCGTGTCTGTCTTGGGTTTCTTGGAAGTGTGATTTGTCTTACGGTTTTCTATTTGTTCAGGAGAGGCCAGTATGGATTTGTTGCCATCAGGAGGATTTGGATTAGTTGTTTCACTGCTAGCTAGTAAAATTGGCCTTTTACATCCAGGAAAATTCACTGTTGTAGGGGTGGCGTGTGTTTCCATAGGTGCTGCAATTTCTCTCTCAATTTGAATTCTGGAGGAGGGAGGATCATTACAGACTTGGCTAAGTGCTAAGTCAGGGTTGGTCATTGAAGTGGCTTCTTGAGTAGGCCTATCTTTTGGGAGTGAGCTAGAAGAGCTAGAAGTACCGATGTCTGTTTTGGGGTTTTCGACCTGTGACTTTTGTGAAATCTCTTGGAGCTGAGGAAAATTATTGGAAGAGGATTCATCTTTTGGAAGTGATACGTTGTTAGGACAATCTTTGGCCAGATGTCCTTCGGTATGGCAAAGAAAACAAGTGGGTGAATCGGATGATAGGTAAATCCAGTAGTTTGTACCATCGTATTCGAGATGAAGGGATTCGGGGAGTTTATCAAAGTCTTCATTCTGAATGTACATTTGTCTTCGAAAGCTTAAAATGTGGGAGAATCCAGGAATTGACAAACCTGCTCTGATTGGGGTAATCCTAGACATGATTTTCACACCGAGTTTTAACAATTCCTCTTCAATAACATAGTTTGGGATCACAGGACAGACGTTGGATAATATAATACGCTTGTTTTTTGTTAGAAGGGGTCGTATTTCCAGTGATACATTGTTTATTAAGATCTTAGGGTTTGTCAATATCAGATCTTCGACATTTTTCTTACTAGAGAGAAAGATGCATATCCTTCCGTTCGATATACGTGAAACAAACCGAATGTTGCTAGGGGTTGTAAGTTTACCTATAGCTAGCACATAATCCTTGATACTGATCCCGTCATGAGATTCGATTACAATAGCTTGTTCTTTGGAGGGGTACGACTGTATTGCTGCAGAATAGCTTAACCTTGAATTACGTTCGTTACTAGGCCTACTTGTGACGGTTGTCATTTGGTTACCTGATGCACTGTTAGGATGTGGAGGGTTATTTACGGTGTTGTTATTATTATTTGTTGGCTTGCATGGTGTCTGTTGAGGAAAAATATCATTGATTTTTTCATTCATTGAATTCGATAAATGCCGACCTCTATCAAGAGAGGTGGCCATTTTGAGTGGGTCAACAAAGGGTTTTAGGTTATCTCTATAGTTCGTCACTTCACACAAGGACCACGGAAATAATGTCAGGTATCTTACTTACAAGAATATAGTAGGTGATCTAAATATTTACTTCTGATCACTCTTACACTAATGTAACGATTATGAACATCTATTAAATACCAAAACTTGAGCAAGGTATTTACTCGCGAACATCATCAGTCACTCGAGGGGAGACTTGTTATGGTTTCAATCAGTGAAAATGAAAATCCACAGCCTGTTTCCAGTCATTCGGCCTGATCAGGTATGGAATGAATGAATCTCCCATTCTAGTGACGAGGATGGGAATTGCGCCGGCTGCCGAAGCCTGTCGCACTTCTCTGGGGCAATGATCAATGAATGACAGATGGAATGATATTGAAGAGTGTTGTTGGAATGAAAGATGACAAGGAATATCGGAGTACCCGGAGAAAAACCTGTCCCGCCTCCGCTTTGTCCAGCACAAATCTCACAAGGAGTGACCGGGATTTGAACCACGGAACCCAGCGGTGAGAGGCCGGCGCGCTGCCGCCTGAGCCACGGAGGCTCAGTTTCAATCAGTACAAGTCGCAAATTGTCATCTTTGTATCGTGTATGCCTGGCTGAGTAGCTCACACAGTTGAGACGCTGGGCCTTCTGATGCCAACTTGGCAGGTTCGATCCTGGCTCAGTCCGGTGGTATTTGAAGGTACTCAAATACATCAGCCTCGTGTCGGTAAATATACTCGCACGTAAAGGAACTCCTGCGGGACTAACTTTGGGCACCTCTGCGTCTCCGAAAACCGTAAAAGTAGTTAGTGGGACATAAAGCAATTATTATTATTATTATTATTATTATTATTATTATTATTATTATTATTATTATTATTATTATTATTATTATTATTATTATTATCGTGTGCATTGAACAATAGATTCTTATGTGGAATATTAACAATTTACTGTAATTAGGTTAGGTTAGGTAACGCTGAGCAAACAGTAACATTAAGTGACATTTTTACCTACCCTTCCCCTTCTAATTGGCAGTTCCATAGTCGACAGGATTTCCCAATCATTTGGAACCCCAATAAGAGAAACCCCACTCCTTCACTCTCGTGTGCGTGTCACTGTCTCAGTCATCCAAACCTTGGATTTTGGACGACGATGAACATTAGGTGCAAGTCACTGAATTCCTTCTCCATGCAAATGTCACAAATTCTCTTCTGTGCCTTACTTAAGTGAGTAAATATAAGATCAGAGTTATCATTTTGTTACTGTTTTGAAGTTCACTGTATAATTTATGTAGGTTCTATTCAATAAAATAATAATAAACCTATAAAATATTTTTATTATTTAATTTTTGGTTTTGGACTGAAATGAGTCATACAGCCAGCAATGTCCAATCATATACAACGACACACTGTAATAACTGGCATAAGAAAATTGAAAAACACTGAAATAAACAGAAAAGAAAACAATACTTGAAATTGTGAACCACTGATCATATTAATGTCTTCTGCCAAAAATAGTCCTTGTTACGTTCTGACAACATTAAAATAGTCCGGCTCCACGGCTAAATGGTTAGCGTGCTGGCCTTTGGTCACAGGGGTCCTGGGTTCGATTCCCGGCAGGGTCGGGAATATTAACCTTAATTGGTTAATTTCGCTGGCACGGGGGCTGGGTGTATGTGCCGTCTTCATCATCATTTCATCCTCATCACGACGCGCAGGTCGCCTACGGGTATCAAATCAAAAGACCTGCATCTGGCGAGCCGAACTTGTCCTCGGACACTCCCGGCACTAAAAGCCATACGCCATTTCAACATTAAAATAAACATTTTCACAAAATTGATTTACGTATATAAATTAAAGCACAAACATGTAAAATGATTCACTGTAGTAAGATTAACAATACCAAAGCAAAGTCACCTCCGTACAGGCCATGAAGGCCCTTGGAGGAGTGGACGGTAAAGGCTTCCACCATTGTTAACCGCGGCACGTGATGGGGTAGAGTGGTTAAATCTACGCCCGGCCGCCTTTGTCCCCAGGAATTAACCTGGTACTCATTTTTGGTGTGGGCTGAGTGAACCCCAGGGCCATATGCACCTCCGGAAGTGGAAATCTCGTTTCTTAAATTTTACGGTTTCCTGACGGGGATCGAACCCACGTCCTTCCGGACGAACCGAGCACGCCTTTACCGCCTCGGCCAGGCAGCCCCTTTAACAAAACTGAACAAAAGTAATTTTACAGACTGTCGTAGGAAAGAAACAATGTCATTACAAACTTAAATGTTGTTCGAGGAATGTAAACACTGGAACTGGAATCCCAACATATCCAAACCGTTAAAAAACGATGTGAGCTGTGAGCTTGCATCCGGGAGATAGTAGGTTCGAATCCCACTATCGGCAGCCCTGAAGATGGTTTTCCGTGGTTTCCCATTTTCACACCAGGCAAATACTGGGGCTGCACCTTAATTAAAGCCACGGCCGCTTCCTTCCAACTCCTAGGCCTTTCCTATCCCATCGTCGCCATAAGACCTATCTGTGTCGGTGCGACGTAAAGCCCCTAGCAAAAAAAAGAAAAAAAATGTGATTTAAGTCTTGAATTGACTGATTATCGCATGCACAGTAGGGAAAGTCAGTAACTCCAGTGAGATATAAGTGGCTTCTAAAGCTTACATGATTGAGTCGCATACGTATAATACATGTCGGTGCTCCTTGTGGAGAACCAAGGTTTTGTTGACAGGTCTGGTTGATTGAAGCAGAAAACTGTGCTTTGTCTCTTTGAATTTGTCTCCAAAGCTGAGAACATTCTTCTCGAGTGTGATGATGAAGCAGTCTCTGTATGGAAGAGCAACACCTTCAAAAGGTGCACCAATTACAGTATTGCCTGTTTTGCCAGTTGGTCGACTGTATAATTGTGCATAGTGCGTGTATGTCCTTTAATCCAAGTAACACCGAGCTCGATAGCTGCAGTCACTTAAGTGCGGCCAGTATCCAGTATTCGGGAGATAGTAGGTTCGAACCCCACTGTCGTCAGCCC
This sequence comes from Anabrus simplex, assembly GCF_040414725.1. Classification (NCBI taxonomy): domain Eukaryota; kingdom Metazoa; phylum Arthropoda; class Insecta; order Orthoptera; family Tettigoniidae; genus Anabrus; species Anabrus simplex. The sequence goes on from NC_090268.1 coordinate 112,513,370, forward strand.
TGAAGATGGTTTTCCGTGGTTTCCCATTTTCACACCAGGCAAATGCTGGGGGCTGTACCTTAATTAAGGCCACGGCCGCTTCCTTCCCACTCCTAGCCCTTCCCTGTCCCATCGTCGCCATAAGACCTATCTGTGTCGGTGCGACGTAAAGCAAATAGCAAAAAAAAAAATTCCAAGTAACATGAATGTGAATACCTGAAGATCGCGCTTCCAAATCCACAAACCGAATTTCATAAATTTATTTGTGACATTTCAGAATCCAGTGTGGGGTTTGGAAGGTCTGTAGAGCAATACAAAATCTTCTCTAATGCACTACGTAATAGATCAGATAAACAAACGGGCCACCAAATTGGAGATTATCTGGCAGGATTCCGAAAAGGAGCATCGTGAACCGAACAAATTTTAAACCTAAAAACTGTCCTACAAATTCGCAAAACCAAACAAACAGTACTCACCTTTGTTGATTTCGAAAAGGACTAGAGAGACAGACACTGTTCAAACTAGAGGAATTCCAAGTCGACAGAAAAACAAGGGAATTGATCAAACTCTAACCAATAGAAAAATCAAAAATTAAATTTCTAGGAGAAATCTGAACTGGTGTCCGACAGGGAGCTGAATTATTCGCACTACTAGTCAATCTAGTTTTACAAAAAGTGATTCGTGTATGGGGAAAAAACCTCAAGGGATAAATATTGGTTGACTTCTTAAAAACAAAGTTCACCTTGATAGCTTAGCTTTCGCAGATATCCTTGCACAGTCGTTTCTAACAACAGACAAGAAGCAATCCAGTCCATATGAACACTTCATGAAATAGCAGTAAAAACCGGACTGCAAATTTCATTTGAAAAGACTTATTATATGAAAGGAAGTAAATAAAGATTCAATTATTAACCACCAACTACGGAAAATTCAAGTATTTAGGCAAAATTATTCAACCAGAAGTGTTAAATCAGGAATCAAACAAAAAAAAAAAACATGCTGAACTCCAAAGACCTTTCAAAATCACCTGGAACAAATTATAAATGCAAAATAACGACATTACAACACAGTCATCAAACCAGAGACATTTTATGCATCCACAACTCTGAATTTGCGGCAAGTCGCAAATAAAATAAAATCGAAAAACAAGAGAGGAAAATTCTTACAAAATCCTAGGATAAAAATATGAAAATGGCTTTTAAATAATAAAGAAACCACAGGAAATTCCTTAAATCGCATCAAAAATCACAGATACAATTAGAAAAAAAGGCGATTAAAATTCTACGGAAACCTACACACAATGGATACGGTAACAACAGGCTGACAAAGAAACGTCTAAACCTAGCACTATCCCTAAAAATCCGCAACAATTGATTAGTGGAAATAACGAAGATACACAAGAAATTGGTATTATTATTATTATTATTATTATTATTATTATTATTATTATTATTATTATTTCCTGGCCGTATGTATGCCTACAATGGACACTCTCAAGTATCACTCAGGGTCGGTTCTTCTGATCCTTAGAGAGTACTCCCTGGGGTTCGATGTCTCCGCCACTGGAATGCCGTTTCATTCGAGACCTTTTCGGCTGTTCGCCACCATGTTGCTCTCAGACGTTCGTGTTCTCTCCTTGGTTCCGCGTATGCAAGAGCTCTCTTAATGGGATGATCTTCATCTCGATGATGTACGTGTCCATACCAGCGCAACTGCCGCTCCTCCAGTTTCTCACTGATAGAGACCGTATTAAATGATCCTCGTATATGCACATTGCGCACTCGGTCCAAGAGGGTGGCACCCGCTGACCATCGCAGCATCCGCATTTCCGTGACATTGCCTTGTCCAACACTCGGAGCCGTAAGGGAGGACAGACCTAACAACAGTCTTGTATATCTTGCCTTTTAGCTTGTTAGGCATCCGCCTGTCACATAAGACGCCTCTCAGCAAACACCATTTGGTCCATCCAACATTGATGCGATGCTTCACATCATCATCATCATTATTATTACTGTATTATTAATTCCGTTTACTTTCCAGCGAGAGATCCCACCTTTACCGCCTCGAGGGCAGTGTCCTGGTAGTGCTGGTGGTTCAAATAAAAATAGCAAGCAAGCATTAATGAAAATCCTCAGCATGTTTCCAGGACCGGGTCAGGAATGGAATGAATGAAGCCCCAATCTAGCGGCGAGGATAGGAATTGCGCCGGCTGCCGAAGCCTGTCGCACTCCTCTGAGGCAATGATTAATGACTGACAGATGAAATGATATTGGAGAATGTCGCTAGACTGAAAGATGACAGTGAAAATAGGAGTAACCAGAGAAAACCTGTCCCGCCTCCGCTTTGTCCAGTACAAATCTCACATGGAGGGAGCGAGATTTGAACCACGGAACCCATCGGTAAGAGGTCGGCGCTCTGCCGTCTGACCCACGGAGGTGCTAAGCGAGCATTAATAATTCTTAAAATTCTACGTTCATACAAGGGTCGAATGAACTTACTTCGTGTGATTTGGCTCTAAAGAGCGTGTTCTCTGATGAGTATATTTTCTAGTAACTGCAGTACATCTCCGAACTAGAAGGTGAAAATTTCATTTTAATAAGCTGTGTTTCCTTTTAGAAGTACTGGCAATTCTACATTAAGTTGTGATTGCCCGGACTTCGCTTCGAGATTTCGTCATGCCGTCACGGTGCTGTATCGAAATTTCTTGCTGTAAAGGAAAGTAATAAGACGAAAGCTGCAGGAGACTGATACAGACTTAACCCGTGCCGCCTGGCGAGCTTAGAAGAGCCATCCAAGTGTAAAAGTGTTTCAGACCGACCGACGTTGTTCACGTTGTGGAAGAAGCTGCTCCAACCCAGCAGTATCGCGCTTCCCTGTGGTTAGGAAGAAATGATCTCTTCGGCGCCGTCTTCAAGGTCGTCTGACCCTGTCGGCTGTGTACCCCCCTGAAGCTATGTTCGTATTCTGACAGCACAAAGATTCCCAAGAGAAAAACGCAACACTACAAAGGAGAAAGATTCTTTGTATACCTGTGGATTACTCACACACCCTTCATGATGGCAGTTTGCTTCCACTAACATACAATTTGAGGAGTTTTAACCATGGCCTGTCTCCGGTTAGAAACTTGGAACATAACCTAATTCACCTTGGTAAAATAAGAATATTTCTGGAAGGTAGTATTCAAAGTGTGGTTCGCAGGGTCGTCTCAAGCGGTACGCAAATTTATCGTAGCTTCGAGATGTTTTTGGTGAGCACTTCAGAAAAGATTTCAGCCTGCTCATTTTTAATAAAATATTGTTTTGATTGTTTTTGTCTACCACTACACAAAGTCCCCTATCCGAACTATACAGAGTGAACCGAAATTCGCGCACTCGGGCGTCGCAGCGCGACTCCTCACATGCCAGCAATAAAAAAAGTATCTCACAAAAGTTCATCCTGCGAGTATATCCGGCAGAAAAAGGACGTTGAAGTGTGGCAATCTGGCAACACTGTAACCACATGTAGGGTAACGATCTCTGTCAGCACATATTAGTCGTGCTGTACAGTTGATGCAGTTTTAGGTTAGCATGCAGGAGGCCGAGGGTTCGATCCTGGGATGAGGCGTATGTTTTATATTTCGTAAATGCAGTCCAGGTGGTATGGTATCTGGCATCTTAATCGTCAACAGCGATTGCAGCGGGTCCTCTAGAAACCATTTGCACTTGCAACTACGATCCTAGAAACGGACGAACAATCGTTTTCATTGGTCAGCTGTGAAAGACGCCGTTTCCACGTCGTGGGCGTAAATTTATTCGCTGTTGACAATTAAGATGCCAGATACCATACCACCTGGACTATATTTCTTAATCTGTTTACCTCCAGGGTTGATTTTTCCCTCGGACTCAGCGAGGGATCCCACCTCTACCGCCTCAAGGGCAGTGTCCTGGAGCGTGAGGCATTGGGTCGGGGGATACAACTGGGGAGGATGACCAGTGCCTCACCTGCTATGCTGAACAGGGGCCTTGGTGGGGGATGGGATAGACAAGGAAGAAGGAAGGAAGCAGGCATGGCCTTAAGTTAGGTACCATCCCGGGTGGCAGCTAATCACACTAACCACTACACCACAGAGGCGGACTAAACTAAATTTACGAAATAAAAAACATACGCCTCAACCCAGGATCGACCTCTCGACCTCCTGCATGTTAACCCAAAACTATTCACTGCACCAAGTGTACAGCACGACTAATATGTGTTGACAGAGGTAGTTAACCTACATGTGGTTACAGTGTTGTCAGAGTGCCACTCTTCAACGTCCTTTATCTGCGGGATATACTCGCAGGACGAACTTTTGTGAAAGACATTTTATTATTACTGGCATGTGAGGAGTCGCGCTGCGACGCCCGAGTGCGCGAATTTCGGTTCATTCTGTGTATAAAAAAGTATATGTCTGTTTGTCCTCCCGTTGTTACTTTTTTGATGAATACTGATAAATATAAATATGAATAAAAACATATAAATAAAATTACTCAAAAACTTAATAAAATTAATAAGCATAATTAACCAAAATGTCCGTAGTATGGGCGCCAGAGTTCACCAGAATGGATCCCTCGAATTTAGATAAGAGCATGATAAACTTTATATCCCAGGGCGTGTACATAATGCTGCGTACTGGTACATCTGCTGCAGGCCTTACCTAACCTCCTGAAAACGACTAATTAGGTAGGAACTGCACCTAGGTTCATCAATAACACTGATTCTAAAATAGCTAACTATATTCTTAACAAATCGTGCATAAGCACCTCATCAACATACAACGTTATACATATAATACACACATAAAATATTGCTGGAAGACTCCATATTTACAATAATAATAATAATAATAATAATAATAATAATAATAATAATAATAATAATGAAAACAGTGGGAAAACGAAAGCGAGAACTAAGCTACCATTTGTAGATAGTCCGATGAACAATGTACATGTATGAAGATAAATACCCTTCACTGTCTCTATATCAATTCGACTTACCGATTCTCATAATCGGCAGTTATCACATCACACAGATACTGTACCTTGTACTACTGTGTTCACATATTTTAACACTTGTTGTAAAGATATATACACACGTCTGTCGATCCTCAACATAAATTTATGGAAAGTCTGAGATAGCTTTCACCAACATATAATGCTAGGCCGCCACAAGTGCTACAATACTTAATGCGCAAGCACTCTCCACAATCAGCCACTTTCCACGAACATAACAAGACTACGCTCCACGAACGTTTGAAGTCCAGTCCACTGCAGCCGTGTCACTCCAGTACCGTGTATCACCACCACTTCCTTCCCGTACAGTGTGTCAGTTGTAGTTGTAGTTGTAGTTATCTTCCTTCTCGTTCCTTTACAATCACCTCTACAATCACCCTTACAATGTTCCTTACAATGTTTCAGGTTGCCGCCGTATCATCAACCTTTATAGACATCAACATCCCCCTCCTCTCAGATGAGACGTCTGGATTGGTGCTTGCCCACCAATCATGAGTGAAACTCTTGTCAAGACCAAGCCCTGAACTACTTCTTCCTCCCAAGACAATAACAAACACTCGGAAGTTTTACATGAATCACCAAATTTTCCTAATACAACAACAAGCTCATCTCATCAGGCTGGGATATATACATGACTCATGAATGTCCTGACACAAGTACATCACAACAAGCACTGGGGCAGCCATATGACTCATTCAAATTACCAGAGTTATTAAAGCAATGTTTTCCCACTCATGCAAAACAAATTACTCATACCTACATATGTGGATATCTTCCAGCTTATAAATATAAATGACAAAACATACAAATGAAATACCGATAATAATAATAATAAATCGAATACTGACAATAATATCTCTACCTTCTACATATAATTCGGGGGTGTGATATATGTACTATCACACCGTTGACTATATATGTAAACATGATTACTTATTCTGCACTGCCATTATTTTTCATTTTTTGTTTCGAAATGCACTCATTCACTTACTTTTTTTTCAGTATCACTGTGTATAGTACAATAGTAATTGCATTACCGCCATCAAGCCTCTATATATGTCGCTGCTAGGCAATGAAAACCACTTGTGAAGGCTTGCCGCGTTGCCTCAGAGAAGTGAGCAGAAGACTCCAATGGTCAAATCATTTGGCTATCGTTGGGCAGCGAAAATGTCATGAACAGTTCTCCGGCCATTGCTGACCGCTCAGTTTTGGGCTACTTCTATCAATTTTACTCCGAAGGAGTTAAGAGGTTTCATTTTGTCCAGCGAAGATACTGTACATTTACAACACATTTTCGTTATTATTGGGGAACAGGCTGGTGTAGCGGCTTAGCTACTTGCTTGTTGTTGTAACCAAGGTTGAAGTTTACAGAACACAACTTTATTTGCTTCACTTTATAATATTTACACAAATAACTGAAATTTATTTTGAAGCAAAAAGGAATATTGAATCTTGAGAAAAGTCTGTCTTTATACAATATGTACAGGTTTGCAGTCTTTATATACACTTCTATCTCGAAAAGATAGTCTTTGTGAATTGACACGTTGATAGTCGAGAACTATCTGGCACACTAACATAAATGTTCATGAGAGTCCTTGTTTGTTGAAGTGCCTGAATTCTTAAAAAGCAAGTTCAATTGATTGAAGAATTTCCACCTAGCGAAACTAAGGGAGCTTGCATAAATTAGGGAATGAAAATGGCTTGTAAAAGAATTACGGAACATAGGCAGCGGGAACAGGTAAGGGAGCGGTGACCAGAGGTGAAACCTCGTACTGCCAGAAATTCAGTCCACCTGGTCGAAGCACATTTTCAAGAGGAGTAGCCTCCGTGCTCGACGTAGGGTGTATTCTGGAGCTGGACACCAGGGGCAAGTGGGCAAGGGAGCATTTTTTTTTTTTTTTTATTTTACGGGGGGCCCCCGTAGCCCGCTCCCCCGTCGTGACCATCGACTCAATCTACATGGCCTCCGACATGCTATTAATTTCTAAGTAGAAAAGAGATAGCTGGGTAGAGTGGGAAGTGATACAAGGAGTATCTGCCTGTTTCCATGTCGGACACGTTACCAGGCGAGATTGTGTTAGGTATATGGTATTGGTGTATGGTATTGAAGGGTCAGGGAAAAACCACATAGGCAGAAAGAAGAAAGAGCCTACATGTAAAACCTGACATCTTTTGATAGCACATGCAAGGATGTGGGCTGGAAAAAGACCAGAGGTTGTGTTAGTTAGGAATATGTGTCATGCAATCATAACCATTTACCTAGCTTTTGTCAATTATTATGGGGGATCAGTCCTACTTGTCACTGCCTGGTGCGGCTCGGGTCCGCTGGCGTCTGGGCTTTGGGCCACAGGTTAGTCCCTTGGTCCAGCAGCCAGCAGTCCCTGGTGCCAAGTCTCCTTTTAAGGAGAAGGGGAGTAGTGCCAAGCCTTACTTGTTGTAAGGGGCATCTTCTTTCCCGCCTGATGACGTCCCTTCTTTGCGGTGTTGGTGTCACACACTTGTCTCTGTAAATATATACACATATATACACACATCCTATTATATATACATTATTACTTTTCTTCTGTAGAGTGCGGGCCGCTTTTCCGCTCTCGTGTCCTGTAGAACAAGTACAATTACAATTAGTAGATTAATAGTTAGTGGTATTAGCAGGCGTGGGTGTTTCGTCCACTCCTTTGTCGCTGGTGGGGGCGAGGTTGGATTGGATCGTCTCTTTCATGGCTGTGTTGCCTTCGTCGTGTTGTATTTCTTCTCTCAATCCTCCCTCGCTTGACTAAATCTGTAACATATTAATAACATAATCTAGGACAAGGATGTAGGTAGTAGACAAGCATGTACATATATACAGGTTTTGTGGTGTGTGTGCATATTGTTAAGTGGTGCGGTTTATTGCGTTGGTGTCAGTTTAGGAGCGGGGGCGGTTTTGGGCCCCCGGCCTCCTGGCCCTGTGCCTGAACAGAATGTGTTTCGGTGTGGGGTATTTGGTGTATAGGTCGACGTCATAGCGTCCTATTCCACTGACTAGTGGGTTGACCTTACTACCCCATGACTTCTTGTACATTCGGAGTGTTTGCTTACGTATGTGTTGCCTTATGGAGGTGACTTTCGCAATTGCGCGTAGGTGGCGAATTGGTGTGTCATACGGGAGTCTAGCCGCTGCTCGAATGCATTTGTTTTGTATTAGTTCCAGCTTATCCAGGTTCGTCATAGCAGTGTAGCCCCAGGCGGGAGCTGCGTACGTTATTATCGGCCTAATTAGGGCCTTGTACATGTTTATTGCTACTCGCTTGTTAATACTGGATCTTTTATTCAGTATCGGATAGAGCTGTGCCAGTCGTGCGTTTGTTTTCCGCTGGATGTCTTTGACGTGATATAGCATGGTTAGTTTTCTATCTAGGACTACTCCTAGATATTTGACCTTGTCGTGCCATGCTATATCTCGATTGAACAGTTTGAGCGGTTTTATATTGGCTGGCATGCGTGTGCGTCTGTTCTTCCTAGTAAACATCACAGCTTGGCATTTGTCAACGTTGACCTTGATACGCCATTTGGTTAGCCAGGGCTCGAGAGTTCGCAGTGCTTCTTGTAGTCTCTTTCGGGCGCATGCTAGCTGAAAGTGTTGTACTGTGATAGCAGTGTCATCCGCGTAGAGGTGCGTGGTAGTAAGTTCCGCTGTCGGCATGTCATTCGTAAATAGAATGAACAGGATTGGCCCTATTAGTGACCCCTGGGCTACGCCCGCCCTAATTGGTCGCGTGCTTGACAGTGTGTTATGAACATCTACTTGGAACTCTCGGCCTTCCAGGTATGATTTAATTAATCTTATGTACCCTGGGTGGAATTCGAGGTCTATTAATTTCGCTAATAGGCCTTCGTGCCAGACTTTATCGAATGCCTTCTGGATATCAAGGAATACTGCGCCTGTGTCTCTGCGCTTGTTTAGTCCGATGGTCGCTTGTTCTAGGACCCGGGTAAGCAGTTGCGGGGCGGAGTGACCGTTTCTGAAACCGAATTGTTCGTTCCGAATGATTCCTCTTTCCTTGATATGTGCTATGAGCCTTTTCAGCAGTATTTTCTCAAATACTTTGCTGAGGGCGTCCAGGAGACTGATGGGCCTGTAATTATTGGGGTTAGATTTGTCCTTGCCTGGTTTGCCGAATACAAGGATTCTCGCCTTTTTCCACTGTTCGGGATAATACTGCAATTGGAACATTGCATTGTATATTTTAGTGAGTAGTGCGAGGGCTTTCGGGGTTAGCTTTTTGAGTATTATGTTCTGAATCTCATCTGGGCCGGGTGCTTTCTTCGGGTTAAGGTGATCTATTATCCACTTAATTTCGTGGATATTAGTCTTCTTAACCTCGGGCTTGGGTGCGTTTGTTAGGAATTCCGCTACCTTGGCCTCTGTTTGCCTAATGAAGGCGGGGTCCGACGGTTCATCATTGGGCTTAAAGGCCTCTTCGAGTGAGTCGGCTATCACCTCTGCTTTGTCTTGATTTTCATATACTGGTCCGTTAGGTCCCTTAATTGTTGGGATCACGTGTGGTTCTCGCGTGAAATATCTTGCTAAGTTCCACACCGGTCTGGTATTTGTGTCAAACGTACTGAGTTTGTCATTCCAGATCCGAGACCTATACTCCATTATTTCGGTTTCGATTTCGACCCTGAGTTCATTTTTGCGTATCCGGTCTTCATCGCGGTGGTGTCGGGCCCAATTGCGCTTGTGTCTGTTGCGCTGGCGTATTAGATCTTTAATGTGGGCCGGTATTTCGATGTTGGTGTTTCGTCTAGGTTTGTGTACCGGGATGCTCGCAGTTGTGGCTGCCTGGATCGCATTTATTAGCGTTTTAAGGGACTCATCCGTTTGGGCTGGGTTTACTATTTGTATGTCCTCAGTCCCCTGTAGGAGTGAATCGAGTTTTCTTTCAAATTTACTCCAATTGGCTGCTTTATAGTTTAGGCGGCGCTTGGGGTTATTCTCGTATTCCTCCGGATTCGCTTCCAGTGTAAATATTACTGGTTGATGCCTCGACCCTAGGTCATTAATGACCTTTATAGTGTGTCTTTGAGGAATATTTCGCAGTAGGGCGATGTCCAATATATCGTCGACCTGTTCGTTTGGTGCCAGGAACGTGGGTTCGCTGGGGGCTGTTACCACATAGTCCTGGGATAGCATGTGGTTGTACAGCCTTTCGCCGTCTGGGTTAGGTTTCAGGCACCCCCAGCTGGCGTGTTTCGAATTTAGGTCGCCTCCTAGGATCGTGTTTCTATTTTGCCTTAATACCGATTCTATATCTTGTGTGTTAAGGTGTTTAGGTCTGGAGTATGCCGATATTACATTGACGAGTGTTCCTCGCACTGGCATGGCAATTCCGCATGCCTCCAGCTCGACCAGTTCTGGTAAGTCAATTTCCATATGTTTAATGTCCTTCCTTACCAGAACTGCCACTCCTCCGACTCTGTTGGCCTTGTCGCTTCGGTGTATTTTATAGCCTCTTATGGTGAACTTCTTCCCCGGTGGGAGGAAGGTTTCTGTTAGGAGAGCTATGTGTATGGTGTTCGCGGCTAGGAAGGCTTCGAGCTCATATTTCCTGGATCTGACGCCTTGGCAGTTCCATATTAGAACTCGAAGCTCCTGCGTGTTATTATTATTATTGTTATTGTGGTCTTCGCCGTGTTGTTCAGGCATCTTGGGACAGGAGGTCAGCGATCGCATTAACCAGATCCCTTAGCCAGGAAAATGGGAGCATGTTGGCCATCATTACCCCAGTGGTAATGGCTGCCGTGAGGTTCAGGTTCGGAAAGAAGGTTTTCAGGATTTCTTCTATCCTTTCCCTGAACGCCTTTACTGCCATGTTTCCCTCTGGCTGTTGTGCCTGTGCTAGTGTTACATGTGCAGGAGGTGAGATGGGTGTGACTGTTGTTGTGTGGGGTTTGGGGGTTGGGGGGGGTGGGTCGGATGCTGTTTTATTAGCGGCAGGTTCCTTGCGGGGGGTGGAGCTGCTCTGGGGCGGGCCCTGAGGCTGCTCTGGGGGAGGGTGCGTGGACTTGACCTGCCTTAGGTTGGGTCTTTGGGGTAGGGCCTTCTTCCTGTTTTTATTTTCGGAGGTCTTACTTTGGACGGAGGTGGCGGGTGCTTGGGCTGAGGGCCCGGTTTTGTGTGTACCCTCCGTCCTTGGGGGTTGCAAGGTTACTTTGCCTCCACCTGAAGGGTTTAATTTGCCTGATGGGCCTTGTTTTCGGCCCTTGGTGCCTGAATGGCCTGTAGGTCCTGATGGGTCCTTTTTGCCTGAGGGGCCTATTTGTTGTTGTTGTCCACGTGAAGCGTCTGTGCCTGATGGGCCTGCTGGGGCTTTAGGGTTGCCACGCTTATTACCCTTAGGCCCTTTGCCTTGAAAGGCGGCTTCGTAGTCCCTGCGGCGGGGGCATTCTCTATAATTAGCCGCGTGTTTCCCCTCGCAGTTGGCGCACTTTGAGTACGCTGGGTCATTGCCGTGGGGGCAGTCGCGGGACAGGTGGGAGGCGGCGCATCTGCGACATCTGGGATCCAGCTGACATGTCGCCCCTGAGTGCCCATGCCTCTGGCACACCCCACATTGTGGGCCAGTGGTTTGCGGGCGGTACGGTTCGACTGTCACCAGCATGTTTTTCAGCATCCGCATTTTCCGCAGGCTGTCCGCTCCAGGGGTATCCGCCACGGCAACTAGGTAGAGGCAGCCCTTGGCTGGCCTGTTTCCTGTTCGCATCCTGTGTACAGAAAGTGCTTGGATACCTTGGGCTCTCATGGCAAACCCAATATCGTATGGCACATACGTATTATTGGGCGTTCTCACTACAAATCGCTTTACTGCTGAGTTGGGCAATATCTGTACAAACTTGATATTAAGCCCTTTCAGCACTGTCATAGCGATTTCGTAGCTTTCGAAGCTGGACATATGTAGCCGGATCGCTTCATGTGCGTTTATTCTCGGCTTGGAGAAATAATAATTTCTCTGCTCATGTGTCAGCTTTTTGAGAAGCTCAATTTCGATGAGTTTAATGTTGTTACTGTAGACCGTAAGGGGTGGGGGGGTCGACCCCTTACGGGTGGTTGGTTTACTTGTTTGTGCGTGCTGAGGTCTTATCTGTTGTGCCTGTCTCGTGTTAGTGTTTGGTGGTGGCATGATAGAGCTGTATGAGGTGTCGGTGGAGCTTTCGGCTCGGGTATTCGGATTCCGACTCCCGCCCTGTTGGGCCTTGCGGCTCATAGGCTTGGTGTCTTTTCCTTTCTCCTCGCCTTTTCTCCTTCTCCCACTCTTGGCCTCCCTAAAACCGTCATCCTGGTTTCCCGGCAGGGTGGCTGGTTCCAAGGTTTCGGTCACCCCGCGCTCGCTCGGCTCCTCTCCCTCCGTGCCTTCAGAGTCGGCATCCTGGGATGTACTTGATACATCTATCACCAGTCTTGCCTCATCTTGGTCGGAGTCCGATTCGCCGGCTTGCCCGGGGGGGGGTTGGACTTTACGTGGCTCCTTCCGCCGAGCCCGTCTTTTCTTGCCCTCTTTCCTTCTCTTGGGCGCCGCCTCTTCGCTTGGGTAGGCGGAACTGGGTCCCGCTTTCCCGGCGTCCAGCTGGCTTGCCACTAGGTTGGGTTTGAGGGCAAGGTTTGTGTTGGGGGGAGAAGTAGTCTCCTGTTTGTGTTCAGGTATCTCCCCAGTCACTTTCCCAAGTGCGAGTTCCGGCACTTCAGGGTCGAACCCCGGTTCCCGTTCACTCGCACATAACGTCAGGCTGCATGGTTCGCTTTCCCCGCGCTGCGCGCTCCTTTCTCGGGGCTCAGCTCGAGTAGAGCCAGCCGGCCGAGTGGGCAGCAGCTGCACAGGTATATGCTTGCCATCGGCTACTGACGGGGTGGCTATGGGGGTTGTCCTGGTAGTGGTGGTGGTTGTTGTGTTCGTGGTGGTGGTGAGCGCAAAGTACTGCATGGCGCACTCCGTTACGTGAGTTTCGTGCGCCAGGTTTACTTGCACAGAATCAGGGGTGACTGTTCTGTGCTCCTCTGGCGCATTTCGCTCACTGCTCACGGGGGGCACGCTGTGTTGGGTAGCCACCGGTCCCCGCTCGGCCGGGTCCTTGGCCGTAGCGGGGGCCGTTAGCTCTGAGCTGCGCGCTAGTGGTCGCCCATCCAAGTACTGACCAAGGCCTATGTTGCTTAACTGCGATGATGGGATTTTCATCGGAGTGTTCAGCATAGCATGGCCGTTGGCCGCCTGGGCTGGGCTCCTGGTAGACGTGTTATGGGTTAGGCCCATAAAGATAGGACTGGTCAGTCCATGTCTACTGATGATGGTTGGCGGGGGGGTGCGCTGTAACAACAGCGCTATACCCTCCGCTGGTGGGCTGACGGCCGTGGAGTGAGTAGCTTGCCGTAATAACGGCAGCCCTTCACTCTCCGTCAGTTCTTCCGGATCGTCGTTGGTGTCTGTATTAGCACCGGGCTCGCTGACAATTTGCTCTTCACTAAGCGTATTGCTCTTTTGAAGTTCTCGAGCCCGGCGCCGTGTGTTTGTATGTGGGGACATCTAATACGAACTAGTGGACGCGGGATTATCCCTTGTTACGGGGGTCCCTGGGCCACAGAATCCCTATCTAACCCTAGGTACTGAGAGGCAGTAACCGATTAGGACAGGTAGTGTATCCACTTGAAGTTCTAGAGGTTCCCGGTGAGAGGAGAGAGAGAGCGGAGAGAGAAGCACATACGTGTTCTCGCTAGCGCAGTCGAACTCGTCCTCGCAAGGGAGCAGGCAGGGAGCTCCTATTTATAGTACACTCGATGGTCAGGCACGCGCACTGAGGGCTGCGCGTCGAAGCTAGCAGAATGATACACAGGCGCGCGTGCAGCTGGCTGGCGGAGCGAGAAGGGAGCGCCGGACATACAACACTTGTCATCCCCGCGACCGTAGATTGATTCCTGGTGTTACTGGGGTGAGATTCTCAGGTGAAAATCCCGTGCTGTCAAGAAGTACACGCGACCTTAAGTCCACGGCCACAACTCTTTCATGCCTCAATACGTGCAGGGACCCTGAACGAGTGGGGTAAGCGGATGATGATGATGACGACGATTATTATTAATATTATTTGGCATGTAGTAACAATCATTATTTTGTTATTTTTGCTATTATCGCAATATATTCGTACTTCGGGAGTACGAAGGTAAAATGATTGCATTTTGGCGGTTCACCAAACAAAAAGTTTGAAGACCACTGCTCTACTTCTCCCTTATCAGGACAGCAGCCTTCCATAGGCACATCGTGGGTCCCCATCTCAGCTGATTAAGAAAATACAGTTAGCATCGGTACAGTGACAAGGAGACAGCCGCGGTTCTCTGGATCCTCCGGGTTCCCGTATAACATTCACCAACATAAGCCAATATATCAATGATCATAACAAATATTTTATGTTCCTCATATAGTGTAGTCTGGTTCCTTGGATGAATGGTCAATGTAGCGGCTTTCGTTTCAGATGATGCTGGGTTCGATTCCCGGCCTTGAGCCTTGTGTACTCCATTCCCCTGACTCGCGGTCTGATGTTTGTACTTGTTGTAATACAGACTTCTTCATTTATATACAGTAAACCATACTGCCGTCCGCCTCTGTGGTATAGTGGTTAGTGTGATTAGCTGCCGCCCCCGTCGACCTGGATTCGATCCCCGGCTCTGCCAAGAAATTTGAAAAGTGGTACGAGGCCTGGAACGGGCTCCACTCAGCCTTGGGAGGTCAACTGAATAGAGGGGTTGGTTTTCCGTGGTTTCCCACTTCTCCTCCAGGCAAATGCCGGGATGGTACCAAACTTAAGACCACGGCTGCTTCCTTCCCTCTTCTTTGTCTATCTCTTCCGAAGTTCCCATCCCCACAGAAGGCCCCTGTTCAGCATAGCAGGTGAGGCCGCCTGGGCGAGGTACTGGTCCTCCCCTTCCAGTTTTATCCCCCGACCCAAAGTCTCACGCTCCAGGACACTGCCCTCGAGGTGGTAGAGGTGGGATCCCTCTCTAAGTCCGAGGGAAAAGCCAACCCTGGTGGGTAAATTGATTAAGAAAGAAAGAAAGAAAGAAAGAAAGAAAGAAACCATCCTGTCAACAGAAATACGTAATAGGTGAATATATTCATCCCCATGAGGAGAGGCTTCTGGCCGTAAAACTGGCTTCTGTGTGCGATACAGATCATACCCAACACCCCACCAGGTTTTGGGAAAAGCGGTGGAGAAAGAAATGCAGTTCTTAATTTGCGATGCACGTTATAGCCTAAGATGCCACAGTGTCGAAATGTTGTCTAATGTATTATTTAATGGGTCGGTAAGTCTACTGTTAGAGAACCCTGGCATTTAATCGGTATTTAATGCCAGCCTTCCTCGATATGATTCGATTCTGCATCCTCTACAATAAAAGACTGGCGCAGCCGGTAATTGTTTCCACTAGGACACTGCGCATAGGAGAGAATTGCACTTGACTTCTTTGATGTTGAATTATTAACCCTCATTGGTGTACGTCCGGTGGATACAGGAGGCCAAATAGACTGTATTGCGATTGACCTATCTAATGCATTTGATAGGGTAGATCATGGAATACTGGCAAAAATGAGTGCTATTGGATTAGAAAAAAGAGTGACTGAATGGGTGGCTACATTTCTAGAAAATAGAACTCAGAGAATTAGAGTAGGCGAAGCTTTATCTGACCCTGTAATAATTAAGAGGGGAATTCCTCAAGGCAGTATTATTGGACCTTTATGTCTTCTTCTATATATCAATGATATGTGTAAAGAAGTGGAATCAGAGATAAGGCTGTTTGCAGATGATGTTATTTTGTACAGAGCAATAAATAAATAAGCGGCTGCAGGGTGACCTCGATAGTGTTGTGAGATGGACGGTGGGCAATGGTATGATGATAAACGGGGTTAAAAGTCAGGTTGTGAGTTTCACAAATAGGAAAAGTCCTCTCAGTTTTAATTACTGTGTTGATGGGGTGAAAGTTTCTTTTGGGGATCATTGTAAGTACCTAGGTGTTAATATAAGAAAAGACCTTCATTGGGGTAATCACATAAATATGATTGTTAATAAAGGGTACAGATCTCTGCACATGGTTACGAGGGTTTGTAGGGGTTGTAGTAAGGATGTAAAGGAGAGGGCATATAAGTCTCTGGTAAGACCCCAACTAGAGTATGGTTCCAGTGTATGGGACCCTCACCAGGTCTACTTGATTCAAGAACTGGAAAAAATCCAAAGAAAAGCAGCTCGATTTGTTCTGGGCGATTTCCGACAAAAAGAGTAGCGTTACAAAAATGTTGCAAAGTTTGGGCTGGGAAGCCTTGGGAGAAAGGAGACGAGCTGCTCGACTAAGTGGTATGTTCCGAGCTGTCAGTGGAGAGATCGCGTGGGAGGACATCAGTAGACGAATAAGTTTGAGTGGTGTCTTTAAAAGTAGGAAAGATCACAATATGAAGATAAAATTGGAATTCAAGAGGACAAATTGGGGCAAATATTCGTTTATAGGAAGGTTAGGGATTGGAATAACTTACAGAGGAAAATGTTCAATAATTTTCTAATTTCTTTGCGATCATTTACGAAAAGGCTAGGGGAACAACAGATAGGGAATCTTGCCACCTGGGCGACTGCCTTAAATGCAGATCAGTAGTGATTGATTTCAACTTGATTGAATGATCGTTAAGGCGTGAAGTCTATATGATCTGACACCGTGGTTAGCCAGTTCGAGTCCCGTTGGTCTAAAACAATATCACCATCAGAATGTTGGCCGGCAGAGTACGAGAAGTGGTGGTATACAATTTCTAATCACTAGATTGCGTGCCAAAAGCCTGGGTTAAATTGCAAACCTCTCCGCAGTGCTCATATGGAGTGAGGGCATATGATGCTGTTGGTGGTGATTCGTCTGACGGATGGAGACGTAAAGCTTTGAGCAGACCCCTCGGTGTTATTCGACAGGAGAAGGCTACGTGCCGACACAGACTTTTACGCCCTCCCTACCTCATTATCATCATCATCATCTTACATCCAGACGCGCAGGGTATCAAATAGAAAGACTTGCACCAGGCGAGTCTAACATGTCCTCGCACACTCCCGACACTAAAAGCCATACGATAAGTAACACTCCCCTCCGGAGAGCGGGGGATTTGGTTTCGAGTCCCGAAGGCAGTCATATTCTGGACTATTTCACCTTCTTCAACAGCTGTTATCATCCAAACCTAATTCTAAATGTTAACTTTACCCTGGACTAGCTTAAGTATCCTTTCTTCGCAGAGGTTGTGAAAAGGGATGAAAGTAGTTTAAATATTATTTTTATGTATAGTTTTTTAGCTTGCCTTTGCTGGCGAGATGTAGTGTTTACAGTGCACTATATCTTCAGGTATGGGCTAGAATAAATTTGTTACTTTTATTGCCCTGTCTCAGTCTCATCCTTAGCTTTGACAATATAAAGTTGACCGAGGTATAAGCGATGCTAGTAATACCATTCCTTAAGGAGCCAGTCCCTGTTATGAATGGTGTGAAAATATCACACATAGAGTCGGTTGGTGCATGCATTTCAGTGGGGTTGGCAGACTGATATGCAATAGCAATTTCTGGTTCAGTGAGGAAAGCAACGGGAAACTACCTCATTCCTCACTTCCCTAGTATGCCTCTTCAGTGACGCCTAGGCTATCTATGACAGCTGTTGGTGGAACTGTGGAGGATCAAAACCAGCCTTCGGGCTGAATGCCCAACATACATACATACATACATACATACATACATACATACATACATACATACATACATACATACATACATACATACATACATACATACATACATACATACATACATACATACATACATACATACAACAGGTTTTTTTTAGCATATCCCAATGAAGACCGCATGGAGGCTATTATTTCGTTTTTCCCCTCTTTCAAACATGAATCAAATACCATTTCCTAGAGTATTCACGACTATATGAGTCAAGGTTGGCTCTATAAAAAAAGGGGCCGTTATGCCATTTAATGTTCAAAATTAAATTCAGTAGCGTAGCCAGGATCGGCCGATGGGGGGCGGCCATAGTTAGGAAATGATGAACACAATGAAGGCGCGTGTGTTGTTCGCGCATGCATGGCTTGTCATTATACGGCCACTGACAAGTAAAAAATGTTTATATTCAGATTGCAGTACACAAAAACATCTTACATTAAAATACACAACAAGAACAATATGATGAATGTCAATAGTTTTACAGCAAATGGTAGGCTATGTTCAGATTCCAATTTAAAATCCAACTTTCGAGGCTTCTTAGAAAAGAGAGTACCGAGCTCGATAGCTGCAGTCGCTTAAGTGCGGCCAGTATCCAGTATTCGGGAGATAGTAGGTTCGAACCCCACTGTCGGCAGCCCTGAAAATGGTTTTCCGTGGTTTCCCATTTTCACACCAGGCAAATGCTGGGGCTGCACCTTAATTAAGGCCACGGCCGCTTCCTTCCCACTCCTAGCCCTTCCCTGTCCCATCGTCGCCATAAGACCTATCTGTGTCGGTGCGACGTAACGAAAAGAAAAAAAAAGAAAAAAAAGAAAAAAGAAAAGAGAGTCAAGAGATCTGTTGGTTTTACCATGTCTGAGAATGTGTCACTATTATGAGTGCTTACTTGGCAGTAAAAGTAATAACTGAATGTAGTCGAAGTGACCTATAATTCCTGGGAAATTATTCCAAATAAAATAAAATATATCGGTTGCCAAACAATGTAGTCAAGTTGACAGTTACCTGACCGTCCCTTGTGTCATATGTTTCATGGTACATAACCAATTGATTGTGATACACTCCTTAAATTTGAGGTTAAACAGTGTTCTCGGCAGCGTTTAAACATGGTCGGTTCAACATCGGTTTTAAAACACTTTCTAAGTGATAAATAACGTATTTGCAATGCGGCAGCCATACTTAGAAATTGTCTAATCGTGATCATCGCCTAAATATCGTTTCTGCAATAGGCCCTTTGTAAACAAACGATAGGCAATCTGTCACTTAGGTAACAGCGCTAAATACTGATCATTGGTGATGAATTGAATCATAATGTGAGGACTAATTTAGCTTTAATATAGAAAACTCCAACAACAAAACTAAAATAATAAATTAATTTACATTGCCATACGAGTAAATCATCTTGAAGTGCTCAAGGAATAATTTTACCGTCATGTCTCAATACGCCCACATATTTAATAAAATAGGGCCAAACAGGAACTCAAAAAGGTTAGTGTTGGCCCCAAACCCTGGCAATATTGCTTGACATTCTAACTCTTCTAACCTTCAAGTCATGCAAGTTGTCTTCAAAGTTGAAGACGTCGTGACGTGGTAGCTACATAATGTGTGAATACATTATAAACTTCCGTTCCTCTATGCAGTTTTCTATTCATCTCATACTAAGCTCGTATATCATTTTTAATGCTCTTCATCTTGTCGAATAATTGAAAGAGTTTGTCATCCATAAGACACAGCAAGAAAAATAAACATTTTATAGGGCCATTTTTAATGACTGAGAAATCAAGGAACAATAGCTTGCACAGTGAATGATAATAACGTTGAAAAGAGAGAGACTTAATATTATGAGCTGGAAATTATTTATTGGAATGCCTGTTTCTCTACGCTGGTGCTCCTCAATTTATTATTATCCTATGTACTGCTTCACATTATTACTACTTAGTGGGTGAAGGTTACATGATTCTCTTCTTCCAAACCATGCAAAGAGGCAGTCATCGGTGCATGATGATAATGCTTGTTGTTTGAAGGGGCCTAACATCCTTTCTTCGCAGAAGTTGTGAAAAGGGATGAAAGTAGTTAAAATATTATTTTTATGCATAGTTTTTTAGCTTGCCTTTGCTGGCAATGGTACGAGATGAGACGAAATGTAAAGACAACTAAAATTCCAAAATTCATCCACTGACCATAATTCAAAACATAATGATGAAGAATGAATATACATTTAAAATAATCAGCGGATCCAACTCACAATATTAAAAGTTCAAATAATATTCTAAAATCCATCCACTGACTAGAATTCAAAAAGACAACGCTGAATACTGATTATGAACTTAAAACAATCAGTAGTTCCAACCCGCAATGTCCCCTTTCCCATAACATAATTTAAAACAAATAACTTAAACTGAAGATGGGACTGCTTCCAAAGCAAAATCCTGAATCGTTGATGCTTGTTGTCTAAAAGGGCCCAAAATCCAGATCACCGACCCCTCACAGTGGTACTGATCGCTGGTAAAGTAGAACCATGGTGTTCCTCACATAGTGGTACTACCCACAGCTAACGCAGACCTGTAATGTTCCTCACATAATGGCACCACTCATAGGTAACGCTGACCCGTGGTGTTCCTCACATAGTGGTACTAATCACAGGAACCGCCTAGAGCCGTGATGTTCTTCACATAGTGGTACTAATCTTAGGCAACGCAGACCCACGGTTTCGCTCATATAATGGTACTATATGGCAACGCCCAGACCCATGGTGTTACTCACATAATGGCACGAATCACAGGTAACGTAGAACCATGGTGTTCCTCACATAGTGGTACTAATCACAGGTACTGTAAACCCATACTGATCCATCCCCGATGATTCTAATCACAGAACCATGGTGTTTTAAAAATCCATCATCCCTTGGTCACCCATTTTAGTTGCCTCTTACGACAAGCAGGGGATACCATGCATTTATTCTTCATCTGCGTCCCCCATCCACAGGGGTTGGTGCAAAAATGCACTGTATCCAGGAGGAAAAGAATAGTCTAGACTAAGTTACAGCATAGTCAAACTCCATGGCGCAAAGGCCTCGAATGGCTATGGCCCGAAGGCCTGCAGATTATGGGGCGACGAATCCTCTCGGCCGTTATTCTTGGTTTCCAAGACCGACGCCGTCACCTCACCGCCAGATAGCTCCTCAATTGTAATCACGTAGGCTGAGTGGGCCTCGAACCAGCCTTCAGATCCAGGTAAAAATCTCTGTCCTGACCGGGAATCGAACCCGGGGCCTCCGGGTAAAATGCAGGCACGCTACCCCTACACCGCGGGGCCGGCTAAGTTGCAGTATATTCTCAATTGCATTTTTCTAAGGACCACTTACTCGGAGGTTGAAACTGCAAAGAAATAAGATAGGGCAAATATTAAATTATTTAAATGAACCTTGCTTTAATTAATAGCCGGCCCCGTGGTGTAGGGGTAGCATTCCTCCTTCTCGCCCGGAGGCCCCGGTTTCGATTCTCGTCCAGGTCAGGGATTTTTCTCTCGACCTGAGGGCTGGTTCGAGGTCCACTCAGTCTACGTGATTAGAATTGAGGAGCTATCTGACGGTGAGATGGCGGCCCCGGTCTCGAAAGCCCAGGATAACGGCTGAGAGGATGCGTCGTGCTGACCACACGGCCACTCGTAATCTGCAGGCCTTAGGGCTGTGCAGCGGTCGCTGGGCAGGCCAAAGCCCTTTTTAGAGCGTTAAGTGCCGTGGTTTTTTTTTTTTTTTTTTGCTTTTATTTTTTCTAACAAATAGAAATGAATTATTGTGTGAGATACAAATGAAATTATGCCCCAAGAACGTTTGTTTGACAAAATTTGACTAGGGTTTTAGTGTGAAATGTAATCGATGCTGTACTTCGTAAGTTTCATATACTGAGGCTCATAACAGATACGAACAATGCGTAGCAGGTTTTCAAGAATGTCATTCCTCAAAATACCTACTTCTGTTCTTGCAGTCGTTGCCAGTATTTTGATCGCGATTTCTGTGATAACTGGAAATTTCTTTATATTACTTGTTGGTTCAATCAAGATTTTGTAGTGAGTGGATGTCTTGAAGAGCTAACTCACACTTAACTGAACACATACGATATACAGTAAGATTTAAGGAACGTAGAGAGAATGGAATCGTTCATAATCTGGAATGATCACAGTGCTTTGTGGTTAAGTGATGAGCTACCTGTCCAAAAGTGGCTAATTTTAACTATTTGAATTGTTCAGAATTATTTTCCCCTCATTTTCATGGTGGGCCAGCAGAAATCTAGATGCGGTCCGCAGGTTGCCTACTGAGAAGGCCTGGTTGAGGGGTGTACAAAATACGGCTCACGGGCACCACCCGGCCCGTGAAGGAATTTAATTACTGCCCCAGCTTGAAAAAATCATTATAAAACTGAAAAATAGAAAAGTACGTTTTATCTGGAAAACAAAGTGATATGCTTGATTTTACATACAGCGCGTAACTTTTACGGCTAGTCTAATTCTACGAGAGATCAAAGACTTTGCACGGAATTTTCAATCTGTTTTTTGAGCTCCCTATACTGTAGGTGTGAACTAACTTTGTCTGATGAATTTCACAGAATCAAAGATAAATTGAGGGACCAGTATTTGAACTATATTTCATTTATTCAACATACTAAATTAGAGCCACCGTTTGACGAAATTCCTGATTAATAAAGCAATTTTCATATCTCTAAGTAAATGTAATTGAGTTTTAAATTGTACATTTTATTTCTGATAAAATGCCTTGATCTGGCTTCCCTTCGGGGAGTATGAATTTTCCTTTTTTGATTTTTACACTTGTTTCATATGTAATTTTTTTTACCATGAATCCAAAAAAAATTGTCCTATCACATACAGATATCTGAACAAGTTCAGTATTTGTAATTAATAAGATATTACAACTCGTCGCTGATTCAAGAAAGTAAATGCTGTTTTTTTCTAAAATAAAGGTAACAATCTAACATCAGCCCCCGTCACCCATTCTGTTCATTTGAAGGATATCTACGGCTATTTGAAGGTTTTATGTTCGTATGTTATTAGGACATCAACAAGGTTACACCAAGTATTCATGTTACATTTGTGAATGGGACAGTCGAAACAAAAGGAATCATTGGGCAACAAGAGAATGTAATCGAAGAAAGGCAGTGATACCAGATTCCAAGAATATTATGACGAAGTTTAGTAGATCCTGAAGAAATTCCGGCACCTCCCTTACATAACAAAATGAGATTGATAAAACAATTTTCTAGGCAGTATAAAAACGGCAATTGTTTCCAGTCCCTAATTATTTTTTTATTTTTTTTTACAATTTTGTTTTACACAGATAGGTCTTATGGCGACTATGGAATACAAGAGGGCTAAAAGTGGGAAGAAAGCGACCGTGGTCTTAATTTGCCGGGTGCGAAAATGGGAAACCATCCGAAAACAGTAAAATAGTGGCACATAAAAATCGAAAATATTATTTATTATTATTTATTTACCGAGAACTTATAGCCTAAACATGTTCTTTGAAGCCAGTCCAAGCTTCCCATTATGGGGTAACGTAAATTATTTGTTTATCATTAGCTACTTTCTTGATCTACGTCTCTACAACGATAACTTCTTCTATGTTTGCATCCGAGAGCCCAGGAAACTTACTAGTTAGGGACTTCACGTAGCCACCAGCTTGCATTCGGGAGATAGTGGGTTCGAACTCCCACTGTCGGTAACCCTGAAGATCGAACCTACCAAGTTGGGCTCAGAAGGCCAGCGCCTCACCCATCTGAGCCACTCAGCGCGGCGCTAGAAAAGTAAGTTCCGTAATATGTAGGCTACGACAGGTAAACAAGCTAGAGAAGTACTACGTCTTAGGACGCAACGTTAAGTCTGGAAGTACACTTTCTTCTCTCATATTTAGACAGTTTTCCACAAGACCTTGAAGAAATGAGTGAGCACGGTGAGAGATTTCACGAAGACATTAAAGAAGTGGAAAGAGGTAACAGCGACGATGGAATACCACCATTATGGACTGCTACTGTTATTTTCTGAAACGTAATGATCCTATTCGAATACAAAAGAACATGCGATACGCCCTACTAGACTTTTTTTCAAGGAAGTGAAAGTGGTTCTATTCACTGATAACATACGTGAACACAAACAGTGGTTTTGGCATTTCTGTCCTTTGAAATGCACACGATACGATAGGTCTTAATAATGTTCATGTTACCTGATTACGGAAACAGTAAAATGCATTGTGAATGTAGAGTATGCAGGATGGTCGAAAACAACGAGAACCTAGTATTCGAGCGTTAGTGATTACTAGGGATCGGAAGTTCATGCCCTAAAACTGTGTAAATATGTATGCATTTATGCCCTAAAATGCCTAAATATGTAACATGAGCTTATTTCTATAAAATAGATTTATTATCTTTAACATAAGTCGTTAGTCCATGGATTTTGAAGTACCAGCCTCCTCACCGGTGACTTCTTCACTATTGCAGTTAACAATATGGGAATGACGAATGCTTTCCATATTCAGTCTTGGTGTGTTGTTCCTCAGCAAAGCCTTTTAGCACAAAAAAACTCCATTCTGTACTGCACCAAATGACAGGGGCATTCACAAATGCTGCTAACTGTTCTGTTGGTGTTGTGGGTGCTTTGCCTTCTAGAACATCCACAATTTCAAGCACAACATTATACCCAAGTTTTTGAAGAGAACGTTTATCTGTTTCACTGTTTCTCCTACAATCCCTTGAACTGTTCTTAAAGTCGACTTGGTTTTGCCGAATTTTGCAAATGACTGGTGTAAAGGAATCCCAACTGCTTCCAGTGATGCAATAAACCAATCAATCCCTTGGCGTAACAGCCCCGAAGGGCCATGACCTACCCAGCGACCGCTACTCAGCCCGAAAAGCTGCAGATTACGAGATGTCGGATGTTTTCGGCCGTTATTCTTGGCTTTCTAGACCGGGTCCACTATCCCAGCGTCAGATAGCTCTTTAACTGTAATCACATAGGCTGAGTGGACCTCGAACCAGCCCTGAGATGCGGGTAGAAATCCGTGGCCTGACCAATAATCGAACCCGGGGCCTTCGGGTAAGAGGCAGGCACACTACCCCTACACCGCGGGGCCGACTACAATGATGCAATAGCTTCGGGCATACAATTAAAATGAGCTGTTATAAACACAAGGTTACTTTCTAATTACAGTATTTGCTTGACAATGTTTGCTGAGCCAGCTCAATAGATGCTGCTTCATTAGGATCTAATGCTTTTACACTTTCTCTAATTTTCGGTAAATGTTCATTATAATAGAGCCCAGCCTTAAGACATGATCCCCAGCGCGTTAAAGTAGGTTGTGCTGACAATGGAGTATCAGGTGCTATTGTTCAAAGTATCTGAACCCATGATGGAGCTTTTACAAATCTTTTCTTAAGACGACATTAACTTGTCCACTAACGGATAGCATGAACGAATAGTTTCTGCTATGCGATGAGTTGGCGAGACATGTTTAGTGAATTAAATGAGGGAAAATACCTTTTAACGCTGTCCTCAATTTAATCATGTAACTGCGTCCGTTACCATGTAGAGTGCATTGTTGTATCTAATACCATCAGGCCACAACCATTTCATTGAATCAATGACAAGCTGAGTTACTGTTGTGTTGTTAGTGACCTCTAGCTGTCTACATTAATAAGATATGGGTTAGTTGGCTGTTCTTTATTAAGGCCTCTAAGTACTATTTGCTATATAACGATCTTCAGAATCCGTCGGTTCGTCAACACTACCCCCATTATTGGAAATACAAATGAGTGTGCTTTCGGCTAAAAATTCGCTGGTATTCACCAAGAAACACCAAAGCCATCTCCGTACAGAGCACGAAGGCACCTGCTGGAGTGGAAGGTAGAAGCTCCCACTACTTGTACCCACAGTACAGCGGTTAGCCCTGTGCCCAGATGCCTTTGGTCCAAGGAATTAACCCGGTGTTTATTTCTATTGTAGGCTGACTGACTCTCCAGAAGAAAGTATATTCTATAAATTAGGGGCTGTCTGGTCGAGATTGTAAAGATGTTCTCGGTTCACCCTGAAGAACGTAGATTCGATTCCCCGTCAGGAAGTCGAAAAATATAAGAAACGAAATTTCCACTTCCGGAGGTGCAAATGACCCTGAGGTTCACTCATCCTACACCAAAAATGAGTACCAGGTTAATTCCTGGGAGCAGAGGTGGCCGGGTATAGAGCTGGTTCTGTATGAGTTGCGCCCAGTAAAATTTGCGCCGTGGAGATTCCCCGCCGGGAGTAGAAGTGGTTTGACAGCTGTCTTAAGCATCTGCTGCACCGCAGGGGGTTATTTCCAAGTTAAAGGAATATCTGTGAATATCTGTAGTGCTGCGATTTTGAAATTAATATATAAAAATATTATTCACTCTATCTTTTTTTTTGCTAGTTGTTTTACGTCGCACTGACACAGATAGGTCTTACGGCGACGATGGGACAGGAAAGGGCTAGGAGTGGAAAGGAAGCGGCCATGCCCTTAATTAAGGTACAGCCCCACCATTTGCCTGGTGTGAAAATGGGAAACCACGGAAAACCATTTTCAGGGCTGCCGACAGTGGGGTTCGAACCTACTATCTCCCGAATACTGGATACTGGCCGCACTTAAACGACTGCAACTATCGAGCTCGGTATTCACTCTATCAATGTTGGTTTCTTGCACATTTAGAAAACCTGCATCGTATTTATATCAGTGGGTAAAATGTGTATAACTACGTAGTTTGACTTAATTTACAAACCAAGTGTGGAAACATGGAATCAGCCTTTCAGTCTTATGAAGAATATCCACAGCCTGTTTGTAGCTAACTGACAGGGTCAGGAATAGAATGAATGAAGAATGAAATACCGCTAAAGGAAGAAAATACTGCCGAATGCGAGGTCTGACGTGCTTTTGCGGACAAAGATTAATGGATGGCAAATGAAATGTAGCGAATTTGTTGAATATAGAATGACCACTGAAAACAGAAAAAAAACTGTCTCACCCTACGTTTCCCCGACATGTACCCCTTATGTAGTGATAGGGCTCAAGAATGAACCATAGCTACTGCCAAAGAAAGGAAATTGTGTGCCCTGGCGAGGCCTGTCGCATTCCCCTGGGTATAAAAGATTAATAAATGGCAAATGAAATTGTTTCAAACAGTGATGCTGATATAAATGTGAAGAAATCAGAAATAATATTTTGAACGCCAGCTTTGTCCAGCATAAACGCTCTCTAAAGTGATCGTAGATTTAACCCCCGGAGCAGTGATGGGAAGCCTACGTTCCATCAGCGTCATGAAGAAGCTCTTTTAATCTTAACAATAACCTAATATTTACATTGTATATTTACAAAGTAAGCACCGTTGAATGAACGGTTCTGTACTAAATGTCTAATCCAGTTGGAGGATCCCTGTGGAATTCCCAAACAAGACCTCTAGTTCCTAGAATGATGAATGACCACGGCGCAAGTTTTACTCGGCGCAACTCATACGACACAGTATAGCTAACCGCTCTACCCCACCAAGCGCTGAGGTTACAGATAGTGGAAGCCTTTACTTCCACTCCTCGCAGGGTCTCCATAGCCTGTACTTTGCTTCCTTTTCTCTTTGTTCCTTTATAAATTCTGGCGGGAAACGCACCCACGTCCTGCCGAGTGAACCGAAAATGCCTTTACCGCTCTGGTTGGCTGCCTCTTCTTTAAGGAAGGAAATAACTCAAATAAGATTTAAGTAGTTACTGTTATCTGGAATTGGTCAGACTCCTTGGCTAAATGGTCAGCGTTGAGACCTTCTGTTCAGAGAGTCTCGGGTTCGATTCTCGACCGGGTCGGTGATTTTAATCGCGTCTGATTAATTCTTCTGTCTCGGGGACTGGGTGTTTGCGTTTGTTCCAGCACTCTCATCTTCAAATTCAGACAACACACCACACTACCAACGGCGACAGAAACACGCGATAGTAATGACATCGCTCCACATAAGGTTGGCGTCAGGAAGGGCATCTAGCGGTAAAATATGGCCTAATCCACATGTACGACCCCACAAGCGTGGGAAAAGCAGTGGAATAAGTAGTAGTAGAAGAAGAAGAAGACTTATCTGGAACTGAACTTGTCAACTTAGGTTTCTCTGTCGTGCCGTGATATACCTCCACATGTGAGAAATGAAATATTACTCGTTCAGACGAAATTAGAAACTACTCATTGGTTGTGGACTGGCGTAGCAGTGTTGCTAGGTAATTTCAGGAGATCTCCCGATGTTTTTGCAACACGCCAGAAAATGCGAAAAAAAAAACAAAAAAAATCCCGAAATGTTTTCAAGTCCAAATTTAAGGAAAATGAAAAATAATGATTGATGTTGCATAATATGTTTGTGCCGTAAAACTCTTTCCTCGTCTCACAGCGTGACTTTTCATCGATAATATGGCTTGTTAGGTACTTCCCAGTATTCCATTTTAGGTTCGAATTACGTAATCTCTCCCCTCTTATTGAACTCAAAACTCACGCTTGACTGAATCATTCGAAGGGAAATCACCAACACGTAGCCTATATAGGGTACAAAATCTGCATCCTGCTACGACTTCAAAATTGGCACGCAATTTCTACGCCTGATGAATAACTACATCTACAGGAGGAGTGGGGAGAAAGAGAAGAAAAAGATAAAGAGTGCTCAGAGAGTACGGGTGAGTGAAATTGTATATTTTTCTCATAATAACTTCAAATGACTATTGAATTCTTTATTTTATTTATATTATAACATTTCGTGCACGAGAAAATACCGAAAATTTCATTAAAACTCCCGAAATGTTTACGTACATTCAAATGCAGTAGAGACAATACGCGACACTGAGCGGGATATCGAGGGACAGCTATTGGAGCTCTCTCTAGCGAGTAGACCTGAAAACTACTGATTCTGTCATAAGAGCACGTGCATTTGTGTGTAAAGTTTTTGGTGTTATTTATACGTTTTCAGTGAGCTGACACAATTAAATAGTAGCGTGTGTCATTCCTTGATATCTCCTCTCGACATGAGGGGAAAGGTATGTGCTGTGTTTGGCTTCAGTAATTATGAAGTAGAGAAAAATGCGCGGTCGTTCTTCAGGTTCCCTCGTGACAAGAACATGTAAGTAATATTGTGTTTGCATATATATTCATCCAGTGACAGAGATTTTTATAGTACTTCATAATCTTCTGACCTGCTCGACCCATATTTTAACTGGCATAAAATGTAAGACGAATATTTTATTGTATAATGCAGCAGTTAACCTTCAATACCGATGTGTTGTTGTAGGTGTGATCTGTGGGTTTTGAAATGTCACAGAAGTGATTTGGATAAGGTGTACGAGAAAGAAGGGACGTTACACTTATATAAGAATTATAAGATCTGTTCAGATCATTTCCAGGCCAGCGACTTCAAAAATCCTCGACTATACACCCAAGGGTATGTTACATTTTTACTCTAATTGTACGTAAATATTCCTCAAAGCATCACTGTCGACAACATTTTCGTACTTTTCTTTCTTTTATCCTTCTCAGATTAAAGGCGGGATTTTATAGATTTTCTGTCTGTTAGTAGGCTTCATGTTAAGACGAAAATTGTCCACCTTTTAAATGTTAATCCATTGCATCATGTGTGTAAGGAATGTGCCGTATTTTTATTGACAAGTGTCTTAATGTGATGATACAATGTTTCTTAAATGAGAAAAAAGACAAATCTAACCGTAAAAGTTCAGGCAGGAATGGCTAAAGCAAAAAAAGTAATGCAATAATGAAAGATCAACCCATTTTACAGCAGTCCATTTCACATCTTGTTTATATGTCTAATTTTAGTCTTTAAATAATAACCTTTTAAGTAATTCTTCATTCATTTATCCAGAATTGCTTTAGCAACTTCGAAGTGAATATCTCAATAATACTTTCTTTGTAGACGTAATTTATTTTTCCATTTTCGTATATGCATTTCCATTGATATTTGAATTTAAGGCGACTTTTTAGGTCAAGTCACTAGGAGCGCCACCGTCGAATTGTCTCCTATTTTAACAAGGCTAAATCCGTAAGTGTCGCGTATTGTCTCTACTGTATTTGGTACAATCTACCGATTTTTTTTTTTTTTTTTTTTTTTTTTTTTTTTGTATACCTGGCAACACTCTGGCGTAGTTCCTGATCTAGCTGGCGCAGAGTTCAGTTAAGGAGTCTTCTATCTTCTTAGCATTGATCGGAGGTGATACATATTGTGAGGATAACCTACTTTTCCTCTATATTTTTTGACAGTTAGGTGGATGCTCGCTCAACCAATTCATTGCTTTTATTGATTTTTTTCTTCCTAGCGATTTAATATTGATATTAAATCACTAGACGAAGAATCAGCGCACCATTTTATTCACGATCAATGACGACCACATACTCAGCAATAAACTTTTCCAAAGTAACACCAAAAAAGTGTCCTGGTTGTATCGTAAAGCTCTGCATTCAAGCGAACGCTGTAGGAACAAGCATGCACTGTGAGAGAAGGATAGTAGACACTAGAGTATAGAGAAGAAGATACTGAGATGAGGCAGCGAGAAAGATAGGGTAATAATGTGCACGCCGGCGGCGGAAGACCGTATATTTTGCCGGAGCCCTGTACAGAGTGCAAAATACATGATCACATCTACAGTAAGTTATTGAATTTAAATCTCATATTTCTGAGCCCAAGTTGACAAACCCGGCTCATTCCAGTGATATTTGAAGCGTGTCGTCTCAGAACTCACGATTCTTAAAACTCACGAATTCCAAGAAAAGGACTAGTAAGAGTAGGTTTCTTTACCTGGGCTAGTCTCAAAATTCACGAGCCGGATCAGTTCTTTGAATGGATAAATGCCCTCTCCATCGCATAACGACTGTAGATATTTTAAAATTAAATCGGAATAGTGGAAAATGTCCACTGTTAGCGCCAACCAGAACTGCGTGCCCTCGTATATTTGGCATCTCTCTCATCAAGAGGTGGGGCTGTCGTGTAGCCTCGCACAAAGCATACGCGAGAGGGGGTTGAGAAAACCGCGGACGCCATGAACCCGCGCGGATAACTGCTATCGGCCTTTGAACTTAAGGCCTAGTTCCATAAGCTGCTGTAAGGCTTTGTTTTTTATTTTTTGTTTTATATGTTAATATTTTTACTATTTATATATTTCTGTCAGTTGGTTTAATATGCTTAATTTGGCTCAATTTTTTTTTATTACTTACCGGCACTCGGGAATGGCATACTGTTTAAAACCTATAACCGTTGTACATTAAATTGAGTTTACCCTTTTGCGAAGTAATGAATTCCATGTTGTGCACTGCTCGATGACACCAAACAGAATACCTGAGTAAAGATCGGTGTTATACTTGGAGAATTTCGTCTGTGGTAGGATGATAATTGCTGTCATTACATGGGAAATCCGTTTCTGTAAGTCGGTGGACAAATATGGGTTGAAGGGCAGCGTGAGTCACCGCGCATCTCATCCTTCCGGCGGTCATCGCAGACAACTGCTGTACGGCGTCGTGAATTTTGAGACTGATTAGAATATTAATTTAGCTGCTAGTTTGTAGTGGTTAGTTTTGATACTATTTGCTACTGATTTTAGCCGCGAGACGTGCCCATTTGAAGGAGCTCAACAATGTCAGCTTCGTGTCGGTAAATTTACCGGCACGCGAAAGATCTCCACCGGGACAAAATTATGGTACCTCGACATCTCTGAAAACCTAAAAGAAAGTAACTAAGGGGACGTAAACACGACATTTAGAGAAAGAAGGAGATGTCATCTTCAACACAATGCCTTATCTGCAAACTTTTCTCACAGATGACCGAGATTCGAACCCTAGTGTGGAATTTGGAATTTTCATCTTTAAAATATTTTAGTGTCAGGAAGCGTGTCTGACCTTAAATCCCGGCTGAAATACAAACCGAGTCAGCGACATCAGATATAAGCTAAATATCCGCTATGAATAATGAAACAGAGTTCTTTTTAAACAGCCACTAGAGGTTAAAACCCAGT
This sequence comes from Anabrus simplex, assembly GCF_040414725.1. Classification (NCBI taxonomy): domain Eukaryota; kingdom Metazoa; phylum Arthropoda; class Insecta; order Orthoptera; family Tettigoniidae; genus Anabrus; species Anabrus simplex. The sequence goes on from NC_090268.1 coordinate 112,545,187, forward strand.
TTTGGCAATCCTAGAAATTGTTTCATCGGCCGCTTCCATTCCAGTCTTAGTCCCAGACAGAACACTGGGCCCGACAATTATAACACAGCCCTTACAAGCACCAAGTACAACAAACTCTCGATTATCCGTGCTAATCATTGGAAAAAATCGCACGGATAACTGAAAACAAGGATAATACGATTTTGTACATTTTAATGCACAACGAAACTTTTAATAATACAGAACATACAATATTTTTGAAAATGCAATAATGTCAAACAGTGAACACATTCTATAACCACTTGTATTAATAAAGTAGGCAGTAGCGGCGCTAGGAAGCTCGAGCACCCCCCGCAATAATTGAAAATGGGCCCTTCGTTTCCTGATAAGGAAAGTTACAAGTTTATTTCGAAGTACAGGGTTGTTTATTATTACAATGAACTGCAACAACACAACGATAGTAATAATAATAATAATACTAATAATAATTATACTAATAATAATAATTCTAAGGAATTAAAATACATTTATATAGAACGAACACACACACAAGACATGCCTATTCCAATTATAGTAACCAAAACACGCTGACTGTGACAATATTAAGATAAATCTCGTTCCTAGATCCAAATAATTAACAATTCAACCGTCCATCGTAAGCCTACACTGCCTGCCGAGAGTTATAAACAGGCTCGAAATTCAGTATTCAGAGTTTAGATAAGGAGGATGTCTTTGTTATCGCATATTCGCTGACTACTGGGTTCTCAGAACTACTTCAAAAGGCTTGTAGATTGTTGTGAGTGGCAGCAAGCGACGGTTATTAGTGGAACAGGTTGGGAAACCCACATTCTTTCAGAAATAACTACCGTACTCCTATTGACGAAAGACGCTCTGCACTACGACGGCCTAAGTTTGGAATAACCCTCTGTATAATACAAATAATACTATGTTGTGTGCTGTAGCTTTATCAGTATGTAAAATCAGTCTTCATCTACTGAATTAAGAAACGGTCATGGGCACCTCACAAACCATGCCCCCGCCCCGCGGGATCTGCGCGTTCCTTATCGCCGCCACTGAAAGTAGGCCAATATAAAAATTACTTACAACATCTATAGTTGGTAAGGCACTTGGGGTACATCAGTTTTTGTCGTTTGACGAAAAATATAATCAGTAACGTTCTTTTGCTTTTGAAATTTATTTAAGTTCGTATAAAAGTACGAATGTTCCGAAGTGCAACATCACTATAATTAAAATCACCCTTTTCAGCATAAGTTAAAAGGCACTCTCTTTCGCTCCGTAGCCATGGCTGCTATCACAGAACACTAACAAGTATATGCTATACAGTACAGAGTTTGGTGTTTAGTTCTCGACAAAGCATGTCGCCAGCACATTTGCATTCAATCAATCAACCAATCAATGTCAATCAATCAGTCAATCATTACTGCTATACAGTACATAGTTTAGTGTTCAGTTCTCGACAAAGCATGTCGCTAACACATTTGCAGTCACTCACTCACTCACTCACTCACTCACAGTCACTCACTCACTCACTCACTCACTCACTCACTCAATTAATCAATCAATCAATCAATCAATCATTACTACTATACAGTACATAGTTTAGTGTTTAGTTCTCGACACAGCGTGTCGCTAACACATTTGCAATCAGTCAGTCACTCAATCAATCAATCAATCAATCAATCAATCATAAATGATCTGAATTTAGGGCTACCGCCTTGGGGGCAGATTCCCTATCCATTGTTTCTTAAAATTGAGATCGCACTCGAATTTCAAGCGCGCAGTTCATACGTATTCAAAATGCCGTGACAAAAATAAAGGAAATCAATTTAAAATGATCTTCTTCTTATTCTTAATACGTTTACCGTCCAGGGTTGGTTTTTTCCTCGGACTCAGCGAGGGAGACTTTGGATAGGAAGGATACAACTGTGGAGGAGGACCAGTACCTAGCACAGTGGCCTCACCTGCTATGCTGAACAGGGGGCCCTGTTGGGGGTGGGGAGATCGGAAGGGATACACAAGGAAGAGGGAAGGAAGCGGCCGTGGCCTTAAGTTAGGTACCATTCCGGCATTTGCCTGAAGGAGAAGTGGGAAACCACGGAAAACCACTTCGAGGATAGCTGAGGTGCGAATCGAACCCCCCTATACTCAATTTACCTCCAGAGGCTGAGTGCACCCCATTGCAGCCCTCGTACCACTTTTTAAAATTTCGTCGCAGAGCCAGGAATCGAACCCGAGCCTCCGGAAGTGGCACCTAATCACACTAACCACTACACCACAGAGGCGGACAACCTAAAATAATAATATAATAAATGTCGGGGGGTGCACGGATAACCGTAAAATCCCCCACTCGGATAATAGGGAGTGTGCTGTAAATCTGATTGATAACTGCTATGTTAAGCCCCTAAATGACCGAGCTCGATAGCTGCAGTCGCTTAAGTGCGGCCAGTATCCAGTATTCGGGAGATAGTAGGTTCGAACCCTACTGTCGGCAGCCCTGAAAATGGTTTTCCGTGGTTTCCCATTTTCACACCAGGCAAATGCTGGGGCTGTACCTTCATTAAGGCCACGGCCGCTTCCTTCCCACTCCTAGCCCTTCCCTGTCCCATCGTTGCCATAAGACCTATCTGTGTCGGTGCGACGTAAAAAAAAGCCCCCTAAATGAAGCAACAACGTAATTAGAAGATGACTGCTACATGGCTAACACCGAAATCTTCGTAAGCTATTGTAGAAACGTTTAGAATCTTGTTGGGCGAGACTAACTTGCCCGTGTTGGATTTGTGCGCGTTCGTTGACATGATTGCTTAGCACGCAATGAACTTGTTATTGACAGGGTGGACAATAACCTTAAAACTTAAGGTTGTTATGCGGTATTTAAGCTTACGTACAGATTGCAGCGATCAAACAATACACGGTGAAAGTAATATCGTCCGAGTAACCAAATCTTATGAGTCACGTTACGGCTTAAAGATTATGGAGGCTTATGCCATAAAAGAACTAGACGATTGTACATACCACTAATGGAGTAGTTCTCAAACAGCGTGCCGCGACTTTAAAGTTTTGTTATTATTTTTGTCATCTTGGCCAATACTACTGCTTTATTTATTTTTAAACTGTCTCCGTTGGAAATAGTCCCATACAACTCGTTTTATTATCAGAAATAATTTAACTCTTTCAGATCCAGATATGCTGTAGAATACACCATGTTATGCTTTTTCTTCAACCTTTTCGCTTAAGTTTTACGTATTTTTGGATTTCTTTGATTCTGTTTTTTAAAATAATATATTGGTGAGACCTAGTGTTTACAGTACACTATGTCTTCTGGTATGTACTAGAGCAATTTCATTACTTTCATTTATCTGTCTCAGTCTTATCCTTGGTTTTGACAGTATGAAAGTGACTGAGATGTGAGTGATGCTAGTAATGTCATTCTTTATGCAGCCAGTCCCTGCCATGAATGGTGTGAAAATGTTGCTCATAGGATCGGTTGGAGCAAGCACATCGGTGGGCTTGGCAGACTGGTATGTAATAGCAACTTCTAGCTCAGTGAGGAAAGCAACGGGAATCTATTTCACTCCTCATCTTCGTAGTATGCCTCTCCAGTGATCTTTGACAGCTAATGTTGGAGCTGTTATGGATACAACCATCCTTCCGGCTGAGGACTGAACACACATACATACGTACACAGTGCGGTCTATCACGACTGTTCGAAGTTAGAAGAATACACGAACAGCATCTTGCAAATATGGCTGCATACGTACGACGTAAATAATGTGTTCAATTCTTTTATATTTTTCGTGTAAATAAGTGTTATTTAATGTTACAGAACATATATCCAATTGGGATATAATAGTCTACCAGTGGCGTGCGGTGATCACATTCGTTACCCCAGCTGCGAAAATATTTTTCAAATGTAAGCAATCGTAACCCTACTACACTCTCTAAAGTCAACATTACCCTTTTATAAGGCTGCATTTTTCGTGGAAAGGTCTACCTGAGAAAGGTATTTCTAGAATATTTTCAACCAGTTGATATTCACGACAGTGACGACACCATCATAACTTAATCTAGAGCAGATTTTAAACAATGTACTTACAGTTTCACCCGGTGATGCTTCGTGATAGTACAGTCATGGTGTTCACAAAAATACACTGGGACTAAATATTTGGTTTTAAAAATCCTAACCTAAACTGAACCAGCAAAATTTAACTGGTCTATTACCGTCGCTGATGTTCTATAGTTTCATTCGCTTACCGAGTATAGGCCTACGTGCATCAACGACAAACGAGGTAGAATATTCGTCACGACGTATAACACACGTTATATTCATGAAGAATGGCACAGAACTCACGAAAACTTCACCTATAATCCAAGAGGAACACTACAAAACTTCACTATATACCACTATACAAAACTCTTTTACTTCGCGCTTACTATGTGTTCAAGCTGGGCAACCTAAATATTTTTCTGCGGCTATCGGATAATATATTCTACACGTGCCATCAATGAATTACTCGAAAAAACTTTATACATGCCGAAATCCAAGAATAAAATATATTCCTCTATATTACAATTGATTTCATAAACTGGCTCTATTTTTTTTTTTTTTTTTTTTTTTTTTTTTAGCAAGACGATGTGCAAGTGGCTATACTGTTAAGATGTTGATATTTTTCTTGTAGTCTCTAGTATGTGGCGCTGAAGACTTCAAGTGTCAAGTATTAAAATTAACATCCTTTACCTAAGCTAGCTGGCCTGTCACCGTAAATTGCTGTCGGGGGGAGGACCCACAGCCCCGCCCCGCTCCCAGGACAAGGAAGCTTCAAGTGCATGCGTCATCTAAGTGACTTAAATTTTGCCGGGGGGAGCTCTTTATTCGCGCCGGCAAGGAAACCCAGCTCGCTGGAGAAGCTGGACTGCGGTAGTGCGAGCGGATTGTCGAGACACCTGTACTTGGCTTGGCTTAGATGTTCGCAGTTTTAAACTTTATAAAAAGCCTTCTAAGGAGTAATGAGGAAATCTAAATACAAAATTATTTACCCCAGCGCTGCTGGGGTAGATGGGGTTCAGTGCACGCCACTACATAATACACATTTTATTGTATGTCGTAAGTTTAACTCCTCAACTAAGGTTGCGTCGGGAAGGGCATCTGGCCGGAAAAACATAGCATATAAATGCATCTTACTTCATCCCCGACCCTGTATTATGAAACGGGACCAAGCATACATTGTATATAATAATATTCTTAAGTGTTAACAGTTAGCCTGTAACATATATTTCAGAGCAATTTGTCTTGTTTATGAAGATATGTAAACACTCTAAAATAAATAAATAAATAAATAAATAAATAAATAAATAAATAAATAAATAAATAAATAAATAAATAATAAATAAATAAATAAATAAATAAATAAGTAGATAAGCGCGTAGTATTTTATGTTCCTCGTATTTAATATTTTACCCCATTTAATGTTAATTATTATCAAAATATAATTCACCTCCCATGTAGACACAAACCCTGTGGATAACAACAACGAACAATAAGTGGAATTGTTTGAGAAAAGTGAACCTGCAAGGAACGTACACAATACCATGCACTTTTTCGTTTTCTGAGCGAATGAACATGTCATAAATGTTTAATAAATATGTTTCTTTTTAATATATATATTTTTTTCATTTCGTGTCGATTCAAAATACCATGTTTAATAAGACCGGGCGAGTTGGCCGTGCGGTTGCGAGCGCCATAAGACCTATCTGTGTCGGTGCGACGTAAAGCCACTAGCAAAAATAAGAACCTTTAATAAGAAGAGCATGGAAATTGCCTAAAAGACCTATAAAATAAGACCTAAAAATACTAAGAAAACCTAAAACTGGCAAAAAGGACCTGAAAATGCGATTCAAATCATTCACAATTTCAGTCTTAAGTACATATTTAATGAAGGAATATAATATTTAAAAATGCATAATTCTGGTGGTATGCAACATACAGTGCAAAGCTATGCAACTGAAATAGTTCTTCTTTCATACGTTATATATGATTTTGAAACAGGAATTCCGTGTTCGTTAAAAAAGTACTTGCAGAATTCAGAATGAAATACTTTTCTCCACCTAGAATGAATTCAGCGAACCCACAATGGACATCCTGGAGAAAGAAATTGAAATTAGTATAACTGGAGTCATAATTGGCTTAACCACTCTAGGGTTACAGAAACTGGAATTCGAAAACCTGGCTTTGTAGTGTATCACAGTAGTCATCTCCAGGTTCTCAAGTGTAAAATATCGTCGGTTTTCAGACAGCACATCGCGAAACTTCTTTCTACATCAATGGATGTTAAGGGCTCATACTTGAAGCAAGTGAGAGATCTTCCTCTTCAACACCACTCACATCAAAGTTTTCTCCTTTTCAATATTTCAGTTATGTTGCGTATAATTTGATACCCCTGTTTTTAAGTACTAGTTTCACTTTTTCATTTCATTTCATTTAATTATCTTTCTTTTCACATACAGTTCAAATATATGCATTTACTAAAGAAAAGATGTTTAAGAGGTGATGGGTGAACTGATAATGATTCGAACTGAGAATGGGCAATGAAAATGTAGTCGAAAGAATTTGCAAAAAAAACAGCCGTTAAAACCTACGAAAAGGACCAATAATTCAAAAAACGCCGAGAAAGGCACAAAAAGGACAAATAAAACCCATCATTTTCTGGCCTACAATGACCCAGAACGAACATATATTATGTCGGGCCTCGTCTTCAGACACTCTAAAAAAATGTTTCCTCAACTTCCGAGCGCTATTTTTTTTTTTTTTGTTACGGGCTTTACGTCGCACCGACACAGATAGGTCTTATGGCGACGATGGGATAGGAAAGGCCTAGGAGTTGGAAGGAAGCGGCCGTGGCCTTAATTAAGGTACAGCCCCAGCATTTGTCTGGTGTGAAAATGGGAAACCACGGAAAACCATTTTCAGGGCTGCCGATAGTGGGATTCGAACCTACTATCTCCCGGATGCAAGCTCACAGCCGCGCGCCTCTACGCGCACGGCCAACTCGCCCGGTCCGAGCGCTATTAATGAGATTTGTTTTCTAACTGAGGATAATATGCGGATCGGAAAGGATTGATAATCTTATTAGTTTTGCGTCCCAATAACTACTTTTTACTGTTTTTTCCAGACGCCAAGGTGCCGGAATTTTATCCTACAGGAGTTCTTTGCGTGCCAATAATCCTGCTGGCACGAGACTGACGTATCAGAGTACGATCAGATACCGCCGGATGGGGCGTATCGAAAGGGGGAACTGACTCAGGGCCTGTGAAACTACCACAATGGAATAATCGGTTCTCTAGAGTGATGAGACGAGGCCTCTTTGATAAAAGAGCCTTCTATATGTCTCTTAGTCATGGCCGTCTATCAGTACTTCACATCACAGCCTGCACGTTTGCTAGGTAACATTGCATCGCACGTTTTGTATCGCTAATTTTGTGATGCAGATTTTCAAATGAAAGTGCTTTACACTAAATCACTGAGTTATTTATGTATGTGATGGATTAATATTAAAGCCGGTCCCGCGGTGTAGGGGTAGCGCGCCTGCCTCTTGCCCGGAGGCCCCGAGTTCGATTCCCGGCCAGGTCAGAGATTTTTACCTGGTTCGAGGTCCACTCAGCCTACGTGATTACAATTGAGGAGCTATCTGACGGTGAGATGGCGGCCCCGGTCTAGAAAGCCAAGAATAACGGCCGAGAGGATCCGTCGTGCTGACCACACGACACCTCGTAATCTGCAGGCCCTCGGGCTGAGCAGCGGTCGCTTGGTAGGCCATGGCCCTTCGGGGCTGTTGCGCTATGGGGTTTGGTTTGGTTTGGTTTGGTTTGGATGGATTAATATTAAAAGTCGAAATAAAATAATAATTTATTGATATTTATTTAGGAATTTGCAAATAATGAGACTAGGAGAGAGAGAGAGAGAGAGAGAGAGAGAGAGAGAGAGAGAATATATTTCTGATACCAAACTCTTGAAGTTCAACCAATAGCCTCTTGAGTATTAGACCTGTACTGGGTGCGTATTGCTACGAGGGAAACGTTTTTTAATGAAGCAAAAGGGAAAAAAAGCCAAAAAGGCATCTGGAGGAAACGTTTTCCGATATGTGTAACTTTAAAACTAAGTGGGATGGATTTGTTATCTATATGACCGGCCATCAGAAATTAAATTGATACTTATTTGAAGTGTAGGCTGAGTAAACCTAAGGGTCATGTACTTCTCTACAAGTTGGAAAATTCGTTTCTAAATGTTTTGACTTCCTGATGGGGGATCGAACTCGTGTCCTTCTGGGTTAAACAAGTACGTCTTTACCGCACATCGGCTAGGCAGCTTCTATTTGACTCTATTATTATTATTATTATTATTATTATTATTATTATTATTATTATTATTATTATTATTATTATTATTATTATTTCCAGCTCCATGGCAAAATGGTTAGCGTGCTGGCCTTTGGTCCAGAGGGTTCCAGGTTCGATTCCTGGCCGGGTCGGAGATTTGAACCTTAAATAGTTAATTCCCTTGGCTCGGGGACTGCTTCTTTGTGCTGTCCCCAACATCCCTGCAACTTACACACCACATATAACACTATCCTCCACCACAATAACACCCAGTTACCTACACATGGCAGATGCCGACCACCCTCATCCGAGGGTCTACCTTACAAGGGCTGCATCCGGCTAGAAATAGCCGCACGAAATTATTATTATTATTATTATTATTATTATTATTATTATTATTATTATTATTATTATTATTATTATTGAAAACCTATAACCTGTTTTCCAGTCATTGACTGGGTCAGGGATGGAATGAATGAAACATATATAGGCTGTTATTACAATGGGGTCGCCACTCCCAAGGTGATTTATTAATGAGTGATAAATGCTATGAAATGACAATGGAGAGTGTTGCTGGAATGAAAGATGACAGGGAAAACCGGAGTACCCGGAGAAAAACCTGTCCCGCCTCCGCTTTGTCCAGCACAAATCTCACATGGAGTCACCGGGATTTGAACCACGGTATCCAGCGGTGAGAGGCCGACGCGCTGCCGTCTGAGCCACGGAGGCTCCTGCTACTACTACTATTATTATTATTATTATTATTATTATTATTATTATTATTATTATTATTATTATTATTATTATTATTATTATTGCTGATCAACACTATTCGCGGTCTGTACACTCTACCGCAATGGTGACGGAAACATTGAGGAGTTAGCTGGCAAATGACTTTTCTTCCTGATAATTTTCCTGTGTTTTCTCCTAGCGCGCAGTACTACGTATTTGCTCATGAAATGGTGTAGCTACTTTTCCAGGTTGGGCGATCCAGAGCGTAGATTACCCAGTTGGCAGTACGGATATTACACACTGCTTCATGGTGGGTTTGAGGTACCGGTACTGTTGGGAGATCAGAAGAATGCACATGCCCGGTGAGGCACGGGGCGAAGGGGTTCTCACCAGCAGAGTCAGTGATGCAATGGTTACCATAGCAACTCCGCTACTATCCAGGCGACTTTATTTATCTTCTACTGGCAGTTCTTCGCTCTTGTCAGTTGTAATCCAGCGAACTGCAACGTGCCAGTCAAGGTTTTCGTATAGCAGATACGAGCAGATAAGAGCCGATCTGACTGGGCAGAACAGGAAGTTCGTGCTTGCAGGCCACATTCCTCATTCTTGCATTCTTCTCATCTCTACACAGTAGTCCTTGGGTGGTCAAAATGAAACTGGCCAGGAAAATATTTATAAGACTGGCGCGAAATTGACCCTTGTTAATGAACAGTAGAACTGCCTATCACAGGGAATGCTGGAAACAGTTATTTCGATGCACCAGTCGGCTGCTGTCATTTGTCTGTGCGTACACATCTTTCACATCTCCCGAGTACGTCGCTGTATCATTACGTGTAAGTGGAGCAGAAATGTTTGGTGACCAGTTGAATGCAACACAAAATGGTGCTCATTGCCGAGTGTTATACGAACTGTTTGCGCAAGAGTTTAAGACTGGAAGTGTTTTGGCAAAACCTCCAACAAAGTGCAATGCAAAACTTAGTGGCTAAATGGCGTGAAACGGACTCTGTAGCTAATAAAAGCCGTAAATATCCGAAAAGAATAGAATAGAATAGATGGATTTATCATCAAGAGGTTATTTTCCCATTTAAAGATGATTCAATAAAACATAAAATACAGCAAATACACCTTAAATAAATAACACTAATTTCCTAAAACAATAACCAAGTTAAAACTAAATCTAGAGATATTTATATCTCCTTAAATAATTGACATTATTAAACTACATCAAGTAACATTTACATATTTACATATCTTACAGAGTTCGAACACCAGAAAATATTGCCTGGAACGTAGTCTTACGAAATATCAACATTGTTTTCTGTGTAAATGGGAATTATTATTATTATTATTATTATTATTATTATTATTATTATTGCTATTGGCTTTACGTCGCACCGACACAGATAGGTCTTATGGCGACGATGGAATAGGAAAGGCTTAGGAGTTGGAAGAAAGCGGCCGTGGCCTTAATTAAGGTACAGCCCCAGCATTTGCCTGGTGTGAAAATGGGAAACCACGGAAAACCATTTTCAGGGCTGCCGATAGTGGGATTCGAACCTACTATCTCCCGGATGCAAAAATGGGAAATAAGTGATCGTCGTGTCGAAACATCAAAAAGGACCTGCATCTGTAACTGTTGCGCATGCGTTAAATCGTCCAGACGAATCTTCGCGTGTTGACTTCACACATCAACAAGACCAGCGGTTTTTTAAAATCAGGAGTTTATAGGATCAAATGTACCACCTGTAAAAAAAAACCTACATCGGGCAAACCGGGAGAAACTTCATTATTAGATACCACGAGCACACTAACGCAATAAAATACAACAGGTTTTCAGCCATCGGCCAACACATGCAAGATTATAACCATAATTTCACCAATATTGAACAAGACATGGACATCCTCGTATTAGCAAACAAGGGCCCTTTACTCAACATAATGGAAAATTACTACGTACACCTAGACCAATACTTTAATGCCAGTCACAATCTCAATGAAATCTCAGAGAAACCCAACATACTCTTCGATCTATTTATCACTTTCCTCAGAAACAATAATGCAGCCAACCTAAACTCAATCCTAAATTTAATCAAAGGTACTTTTCCAAGACAATTACACTTTCTCCCGCACCCTTCAGCCCCACCTTAAGCCCTCTTCCTAAGCCATATTTCATTTCAATACAAGAACTTACTGATTTCCATGATTATAATTTTTACAACACCCCATTTATACTTTATTCTTTGTTAAAAACCTCTTAGTATGTATATTCCTTGTATTATTAACTATTACCATAATAACATCTCATTTCACTTGTTATTCTTTAAAATAACATTTTCTTAGGATTTCGCCAAAAATGATCTTTGCTCCAATACGGCTGATGATGACCCCTAGATGGGTCGAAACTAGTACCGTATAATTTATAATTTTGTGAATATATTTTAGTATTGAAAAGGTGGAAACGTTTACGTTGTTATTATTATTACTTGTATATTATTCTGAAGTGAAGACAGGACTTTCGGATCGTCATTTTTTCATTACTTCAGATCAGGCCACTTCCAGCATCTTCTGTGATATTTATTAACAAGTCTCAATCCCACATCAGTCCTAATGTAAATACTTTCCCGGCCAGCTTAATTTTGCCCACCCGGCACATTTTTCTCTGACTTCTAATACGGCGGCTTCATTCGCTTAGTTCAGAGGTTTTGGGACGCGCTGGTCAGGAATGCTGACTGTGTGTTCAATCCAGTGAAACAGATGTAGGTCTAGCATCGCCTGCATGTTCATATTATTGGATTCCTCCATTATTATAATAATATATTATTAATGATGTAGTTCTACAGCCTTGAGCGCCTCAAATCTCCCTCATATCTGTCAAAACAGAAACCTGGTCTCCAATTTTCTAACTCCTGCACTTTTGACATCCTTCTACACGTGGTAGAACGCAGGTAGGCTGGTTTGTCAGTGACTCTTTGAAGGCCAGCTTCCTGCTTGGGTCCATTGTGGTTGTTTCCGTACCCTTGTTTAACCCATCTAACTGTCCGCTTTAGTTCCGTATCACAATCTATTTCTTGAGTATTTCGTGAATTCAAATATTCCCTAGCGATCATCGTCATTAACTGTTAGTCATTGATCAAAACTATTACAGAAGACTTAAGGTGCCAATCTGGTAGCGAACTGACAACAGATACTGTATCTCAGAAAATGGATAATAATAATAATAATAATAATAATAATAATAATGGTTTCACGTCCCACGAACTACTTTTACGATTTTTTTTGCTGGTGTCTTTACGTCGCACCGACACAGATAGGTCTTATGGTGACGATGGGATAGGAAAGGCCTAGGAGTTGGGAGGAAGCGGCCGTGGCCTTAATTAAGGTACAGCCCCAGCATTTTCCTGGTGTGAAAATGGGAAACCACGGAAACCCATCTTCAGGGCTGCCGACAGTGGGATTCGAACCCACTATCTCCCGAATGCAAGCTCACAGCCGCGCGCCTCTAACCGCACGGCCAACTCGCCCGGTCTTTTACGATTTTCGGAGACGCCGAGGTAATGGATTTTTTCCCACAGGAGTTCTCTTACTTGCCAGCAAATCTACCAGCACGAGGCTGACGTATTCGAGTACCTTCGAAGTCCTACGAAATATCAACACCAGGACCGAACCTGCCAAATGGGGCTCAGAAGGCCAGCGCTTTACCGGCTGAGCCACCCAGTCCAGTGAGTGTACATGTAAAAGAAAAGCTAATAAGTTCATAGCAACGTCAATTACTAGTTACGTGGTCTTTGAAGTTGTCCTTTAGGTCTAAACTACTAGGGTAAAGATACAGGGATTTTTAGCCTGGCTCTACGGCTGAATGAACAGCGTACAGGCTGCCAGTTCAGAGGACCACAGGTTTGATTCCCAGCCGAGTCAGAGATTTTAACTGCGTACGAATAATTCCTCTGGTTCAGGGACTGGATGGTTGTGGTCCTGTTCTCTTAATCTACATACACACTACAAACCACCACAGAAACACGCAATAGTGGTACCAGGCGAGTTTGTTTCGTGGTTTGGGTCGTGTAGCTGATATCCTGCGTTTAGGAGATGGTGGCTACGAACGCGTACCCTACTGTCGGCAGCGCTGAAGATGGTTTGCCCATTTTCATACCACGCTGTACCTGAAAAAATTAAGGTCTCTCTTGTTATCTCGTCGTTGCCACAAGATCTGTCTGTGTCGGACTGTCGGTGCGACGTAAAACGAGGTTAAATCCCTATAGATTGGCGACCCTAATAAAAGAAGAAGAATAAAGATATTAAAGGGCAGTGTACTGGAGCGTAAGGCACTTGATCGGGTGTAACATTGGGAAGGAAGACCAGTACCTCGTCCAGGCGGCCTCACCTACTATGCCGAACAGGGGCTTTGTGGGGGATGGGAAGGAAACGGCCGTGGCCTTAAGTTAGGTACCATCCCGGATTTTGCCTGGAGGAGAATTGGGAAACTACGGAAGACCACTTCGAGGATGGCTGAGTTGGGAATTGAACCCCCTCTACTCAATATTGACCTCCAGAGGCGGAGTGGGCCCCGTTCCAGCCCTCGTACCGCTTTTCAAAATTCATGGCAGAGCCGGTGTCGAACCAGGCCCTACGGGAGTAGCAGCGCTAATCACACTAACGACTACTTTTATTACTCCACATTATTGTGAATTCTGCATGTAACTGTATGTTGAGTCGTGAGATCAATAGCTGATTGGTTCCTCAGCAGTATCACCATCACCTGTGATAGAGAGCCCATGTATTCGGGAAATGAGAAGCGAAATAGTAGTTCTTGACCAGACAAGCAAGGTTGCGAATTTGAGTAGTTGATGGTACTATGGTCAGTAACCATGGGATCAATCGTATTACTTGGAAATAGAACTGTCGGGACATGGCAATTCATGCAAAAGATTCTACATGCATTGGCTGGGATTCATTCCGCGACCGTCTTGTTGAGAAGCCAATGACGATGTCACTAAGCCATCGGCGCCAACTTCTACATTGATTGATTGATTGATTGATTGATTGATTGATTGATTGATTGATTGATTGATTGATTGATTATCCTGGCAAGGTTAAGTTCTTCTCTTACATCTAACCAGTTTAATGCACTTTTTGCAAAGGTGTTTTTTCGACTGTATACGGTACAGACAAACCTACATTAAAAATTACATATTGACTGAAAATGCTTAAAAGAACATTTATATAGCCTATAAATAGACATGAATATTGTGTCTTCCCTATTACACAATGTTTAATTTTAATATTAATTAATAATAGAAAATAAGTAATTAATAATTAAGTAATTAATAACCAAATATTATTTGTACCTAACTGAACTAAAATTTTACAAAAATAAAGTTATTTGAGTTACGATTAAGTATGAATTTAACAGTAGTTATACAAATATATATACACGAGTGTAAATTAGAAATGATGATAAATAATTTATGTGAAATAAGCAATTATGTAATAACTAAATTGTTTATAACTAATTAAACTAAAAGTATAACAAAAATACAGACACGGATGTGAATCATGATTATACGTGAATTTATCAAGAGTCAGTGAGTTACATTGGGAGTATACAAAAGAGAAAATACTACAAGTATTAAGGTTAGTAATTAGAAATTCATTTACACAAGAATCCCCAAACAGCTGCTTTGAATGCATTTCCACTACTTATAGCCCTGATGTTCTCAAGAATGTTGTTCCATTCACGAGTGTTACAGTACTAGAAAACTCATCGTCCATTAAAATAAACACTTGTCCGGCTCCTTGGCTGAATAGTCTCCATCGTGGTTTTCGGTTCACAGGGTCCCGGATTCGATTCCCGGCCGGGCCGGCGAATTAAACCGTGTTTGGTTAATTCCTGTAGCTTGGGGGACGGATGTTTATATCATCATATCACACTGCCAAACATCACAGAAAAAATGGTAGTGAACAGATCCCTCCACAGGAAGGGCATCAGTCGTAAAACTGGGCTTTGTCCACATTAGTACCTATCCCAGATAAATGGAGAAATGGGCAGGAGAAATAAGTTTTAAATGTGTGCTTTTTTCAGAAGTTCATTTCAGAGTACATCTTTTGAAATGGCTGGCGTGTGCTCATGGATTTCTCTACTTTTCGGAATGCAGTACGATATTTCGGGAACTAGTGCAAGTAAAAGGTAAGTGAATGGCAGCTTGTACGTCTGGTTGAACATGGAGCAGGTAAGACAATGAATTCGTATATTTAGATGATATAAGTACAACAATATTTAATGTTACAGAACGTGTCGTCTATAACTGAATTCACTACTGGATCAAAAAAAAAAAAAAAGAAACTGAAACATTTTGGTAAAAGTTATAACTCATTATGGGTATCTCATAAGTGTAAGCAATAGTGAAAATGTACTTTTAAAGAATGAACCATTGTTTGTCCTTTCACGAGACAAAATCTCATTGAAACAACTATTTTTACTTTCGGAAAAATGAGTTTGATAGGGTAGTTGGAATTCTATAAAAATATTTAGATTTTCATTCTAAAAATACATTTGAAAGTTTTCCTGATTACATTGACGCTATTTATTTTATTAACATACTCGTATTTTGGGTTCACTAATTTTTACTGGTGTGATATGTATCTGCCTACTGGATGCCCCTCTCAGTGATGAGGATAAGTAAGTACACTCCTTGCCCATAAGCCGTGTGTCACAACAAGCTTCCCCTTCCCTTCCTGCCTCTTCACCTGGCACCACGTAAGGAATATGCTCAAGAAGCTGTCTATGAACTTCACGTAGGTTTACTATAACTTCAATAATGCATTGTTTGCGTGAGGTTTTCTCAGCCGTTTTGCTTGGTGTCCTTGAATTTTGGTTTGGCGGGCTGAAAAATGCCTAACTACGGGTATTTTGTTTTATCCCTGAACGGAATAAAATGGCATACTGTTTGATACCACGCACAAGGAACAACTGTGTTCGTTTTTTGACACGGACAGAAACACGGTTGAACGTACTTCACTCCTACACCTTGTGTACTAACCGAAGGCAGTGTTGCCAAAATGTAAGCACCATTTCCCACTAAATCAATGTACAATAACCCCCAGAATTCCATTAAAAAGTATCTCATTAGCATCAGGAAATCACGTTTAATGAAACGATGTCCAAATTCTGGATATTAACAAGATTGAGAAGTCCTAAGGCAGGAATTTTCCATGGGGAGACTGGACCTGATTGTTAATGAGCGATAACAGTGTACTTAAATAATCGTGTGAAGACCTAAATTATTTTTTTCTGATCCATCAACTTAAAGGAGATCTCTAGTCCTTCGGAAACAACATGGTTGTAGTGATATCCATACTTCTTGAACTGAATGTTTTACCGGGCGGACAAAATAAAACTGAACCTAAAATATTTACAGGAGAACTGACGCGGGATTGATCCTTGTTCATGAGCATCACAGAAGATGGACATGGCCTCAACTGAAGAAATGGAAAACTGAGGATCCAAAAGTCCTGACTCCACTTCACTTAGAAACCACCGGCAGAACTCAACGCGCAAAGGTTCGTCTGGACGCTTTAACATACACACAACAGTAAATGTGTAAGGATACAGACGCAGGTCTTTTTTTAAAATAATGTTTCGACATGACGAGCATGTAATACCCACTTGGGGGCGATGACCTTCAATGTTAGGCCCCTTAAAATAACAATCATCATCATCATCATCATCATCATCATCATCATCATCATCAATACCCAATTGTACAGATAAACGGCGTAGACATTTCGTCGGATTTCGTTCCAGGCTTTCCTTCACTCGAGCAATGTTTTCTCGTGTTCTAAATCTTTTCGGAGAGTTACGGTTTTTATTCGCTACAGAGCTCGTTTCACGCCATTTAGACACTAAGTTTTGCATTGCAGGTTTTGCTGGAGGTTTTGTCAAAACATTTCCAGTCTTAAACTCTTGCGCAAAGAGTACCGCACAGGTTCTCCACGAATCGTGCTTCGCATAACACTCGACAATGAACACGCGCTGCTTTATCCTGAGTACCATTTTGTGTTGCACTGAGATGGTTACTTAACACGTCTGCTCATCTTACTCGCTGTCCGACTCGTTGGCTGAACGGTCAGCGTACTGGCCTTCGGTTCAGAGGGTCCCGGGTTCGATTCCCGGCCGGGCCGGGGATTTTAACCTTAATTGGTTACTTCCAGTGGCACGGGGGATGGGTGTATGTGTTGTCTTCATCATCATTTCATCCTCATCACGACGCGCAGGTCGCCAACGGGTGTCAAATACAAAGACCTGCACTTGGCGAGCCGAACCCGTGCTGAGATATCCCGGCAGTAAAAGCCATACGACATTTCATCTCACTCGCTCAAATGTAATGACATAGGGACATAATCTTACAGTTAGCCTTTCGCACATACTGTACTCTATTAAAGAGATAGAGGCGTACAAAATTGATACGGGCTCGCCTGCAGAAAACAAAATTGGGCTTGTCAATAACACACATCAATTTAACTGAAGCAAATACAGGCAAAACTTCAATGCAATCTCCATCCCTTTAATATGTAAAAAAAAAGGACAAAAAATTACAAAACTAATTAATGGATTTTGTTTTTAAAAATACATATTTCGTAAGGATTGAAATACAACATAAATAAGTATAGAATATGCTTCTACATTTTTTGTTTTTATATTTTTAGAACTTCGCTGTATTCACACCGGAGTCTAATGAAACTAGACTATGCGACATGCTTTCTGGGATGCAAAGGTATTGATGATTTCGTTGACATCATATTCCATGTTGAGAAGGCTGAGTTCACTGAGTCTACATTGGGTCACGTCATTAATTTCTTAGATAGTTCTTTATATGTTCCATTTTCGAATGTTCGTTCCGTGGAAGAAACAGTAACAGGAAGTGTTAGAAATAGATAAAACGCCATGCATGTCTTCAAAATGATGATTGTGTTATCTACTACTAATAGCTTTGTAATCAGCTATAGAGGTTTTCGAAGGAACTTTATATACGTACAGCCTTTCGTGAGGGCGTGTGCTGCTCGTGATATCACCTTTCCTCAGCAGGATGACATTCAGTTGAAATTAATTAGGTTTTTTACCTTTGGAAAGTCTGTGTAGACTCCCCTTTAGCTCCGGGTCCGCCTCCATTGCAGACCTTGCCCTAACATTGCGCCACTGTTATACTTTTTACAATGTGCTTTACGTCTGTCCGACTTCTTGTCTGAATGGCCAGCGTTGAGTTCTTCGGTCAAAGGGTCCGGGGTTCGAATCGCGGCTCGGTTGGGGATTTTAATCGCGTGTGATTAATGCTTCTGCTCCGGTGACTGGTTGTTTGTTCCAACACTCTCTTCATATTCAGATGACACACCACACTACCAATCACCACAGATATAGTGATTACATCCCTCCATGTAGCGTTGCGTAAAGAAGGGCATCCGATCCTAGACCAGGGCCAAATCCGCATATGCGACCCCACTAGGTGTGGAAAAATCGGAAGAAGAAGAAAAATGAGCCTTACGCCGCACCGATACAGATAGGTCTTATGGCGATGATGGGATAGGAAAGGGCTAGGAGAGGGTAGGAAGCGGCCATGGCCTAAATTAAGGTACAGCCCCAGCATTCACCTGGTGTGAAAATGGGAACCACTGAAAACCATTTTCCGGGCTGCCGACAGTGCGGTTCGAACCCACTATCCCCCAATGCAATATCATAGCTGCGCGGCCCAAACCACACGGCTATCTCACTCGTTTGCGCGTGCGGCACTGTAAAAGGATATAGTTTGCATTCAAGTTTCGATAGGTTTTTTTACAATTTCTTTGAGGAGGTCCAATTATAATTTCTTCAGGCGGCCGCGTATCCTATTTGTTACGCGTCTGGGCCTAGCTTTTGAGAAACACTGGCTTAGAGGATGGTCTCTGCATTTGTGCTGTATTTCTACGTTGACCTGAGCTATCCGTGAAACATAACAGCCAGTGTTATCGTTACTAACATCTTCTTGAACTCTTACTAATGCTAGTCACTTATATCATGTAGGGGAAATGCGTGTCGGGCATGAAAATAAGCTTCTACCGCGAAGTATGACTCGCACCGACGACGCTTGAATGACAACGCAGTTCTCCTTCAGGAGCACTGTCACCCATTTGTTACAGTAATCACTGCATTTAATAAACAGGATTTCTGCATTTGGTGTTCACTGCACAGGGATAGGAGGAGAGTCGCCCTAATAAGGTATTTGATATCACACAATGACATTTGACATCTGATATTTGACATTTCTGTCATTGTCATTGTGACAAGTGAACGCACAAACATCATAGAGAGGTTAGTCACTACTTATATCACCGCCCTCCATGGTCTTATGCACGCTTTATGGCACAGATAATAATAATAATAATAATAATAATAATAATAATAATAATAATAATAATAATAATAATAATAATAATAATAATAATAATAACTTTGCTTTATGGGAGCGAAAGCTGGGTGGACTCAGGATATCTTTATCATAAGTTAGAAGTAACAGACATGAAAGTAGCAAGAATGATTGCTGGTACAAACAGGTGGAAACAATGGCAAGAGGGAACTCGGAATGAGGAGATAAAGGCTAATTTAGGAATGAACTCGATGGATGTACGCATAAACCGGCTTCGGTGGTGGGGTCATGTGAGGCGAATGGAGGAGGATAGGTTACCTAGGAGAATAATGGACTCTGTTATGGAGGGTAAGAGAAGTAGAGGGAGACCAAGACGACGATGGTTAGACTCTGTTTCTAACGATTTAAGGATAAGAGGTATAGAACTAAATGAGGCCACAACACTAGTTGCAAATCGAGGATTGTGGCGACGTTTAGTAAATTCTCAGAGGCTTGCAGACTGAACGCTGAAAGGCATAACAGTCTATAATGATAATGTATGTATGTGTATGTATAATAATAATAATAATAATAATAATAATAATAATAATAATGTCCGCCTCTGTGGTGTAGTGGTTAGTGTGATTACTGCCACCCCTGGAGGCCCGGGTTCGATTCCCGGCTCTGTCACGAAATGTGAAAAGTGGTACTAGGACTCGAACGGTGTCCACTCAGCCTTGAAAAGTCATCTGAGTAGAGGGGGTTTGATTCTCACCTCAGCCATCCTCGACGTGGTTTTCTCACTTTTTCTCCAGGCAAATGCCAGGGTAGTGCCAAACTTAAGATCACGGCCGCTTCCTTCCCTCTTTTTCCATCCCCCACGAGGCCCTTGTTCAGCATAGCAGGTAAGGCCGTTTGGGCGAAGTACTGGTCCTCCTCCCGTACCAAATATCTCACACACCAGGACGCTGACGGGGGAGAACCGAACGTGGCGGTAAAGTGACTAAATAAATACATACATACATCAATAATGACAATAATTTTATATCGCACTAACTACCTTTACGGTTTTCGGAGAAGCCGAGGTGCCGGAAGTTTGTCCTGCTAGTTGCTTTACGTCGCACCGACACAGACAGGTCTTATGGCGACGATGGGACAGGAAAAGCCTAGGAATGGGAAGGAAGCGGCCGTGGCCTTAATTAAGGCACAGCTCCAGCATTTGCCTGGTATGAAAATGGGAAACGGAAAACCATCTTCAGGGCTGCCGACAGTGGGGATCGAACCCACTATCTCCCGGATGCGAGCTCTCAGCTGTGCGCTCCTAACCGCACGGCCAACTCGCCCGGTGGTTTGTCCTGCAGGAGTTCTTCAAAGTCCCAGTAAATCTTCAAAACCTTCAAATACCACGACTGAGCCAAGGTCGAACCTGTTAATTTGGGCTCAGAAGGCCAGCGCCGTACTGTCTGAGCTTCTCAGCCCGGCTTCTGAAACGGAAAGCAATCGGCTGTAAATTGTAAGTACCGGTATCCGAGTACAAGCACGACCGAAAAGAAAGAGTGCACCATCATAGAAATTTCCATGCTACACTGGCGGACAAAAAAAAAACTGGATCACTTTGTAAAACGAAATAGTAATTGTTGAACACAAATTATTAGAGGAAATTATTCCATTAATTACATTTATTATTTACATTAAGGCATTTTATAATGTGTATTCTGAAGTTTTGGAGAGGAATATATAGTTTAGAGATCATAAATATACTTAAAGGAGCCACTTTTCAGCCGTAAGTGCTTGACACTCAATTTTATTGCATCGACTAGCAAGAACGCCTTTGAAGTTTTACGATACTGGGGCAGAAGCTATAGATGGATTATTAGTGTGTGGCACAATATCTGTCACTGTTTCTCTTTCATATTTGACAAGTGAAGATGCCTCTTAGCCCAGAAGACGTTGCAAGAGCATTGGCATTGGTGGATGATGGACGCAGCATTCGTTATGCGACTAATGCCAGCGGTCCTTCATATAGAAGCGTCCAGCGTGTTCTAAGACTATCTCGTGAACTCGGTATCTACCACAGGCGACCTGGATCAGGCCTTTGGATGTCTGCATGTGCTAGGGACGATAGATTTCTGGTCATCCAAGTCTTGAGGGAACGCCAAACTACCGCCGTCCAAGCCAGAATTCGACTCGAGGCAGTAAGAAATGTCACTGTGACTGCGAGGAGTACCAGATGAAGACTTCGAGAAGCCAATCTGATCTCAAGAAGACCTGCAACTGGTCCACAGCTTATTCCTCTTCCCCCAGCACAGATCAGTTTGCATGTCAACATCGGAATTGGACTGTGGAGCATTGCTTGTTGCATTGTTTGGAGTTGGCTCCATCATGGATGGGCCGGTATCAGCATTGAGGCCCGGACGGAAATTATTTTCAACTTTGGAGGTGCTCTGAATGCACAGCGTTACATCGTAGAGGTGTTAGCAGAGCATGTAATCCCCTGTGTTACCTTACTTGGGGAAAATGTCATCCTGATGCATGATCTAATGCACGCCCCCATGCCGCTTGTTGCCTGACGGAATATCTACGCGACGTCAGGATACGAACCCTCGACTGGTCAGCTCGCAGTTCAGACCTCATTTCCATATAACATAATATGTGGGATATGCTTGGCCGAAATGTCCGGAGCCGCAACTTTTGACACCTTCAACGAAATACGGGCAATACTACTGGAAGAGTGGGTACTCATCCCCCAGGAAAATATCCAGGACGTTCTAGGTAGCATGCTGCGAAGGATGGAGGTCGTAATCATCGCCAGGGGTGGTAACACCCAATAATAAGGCAAGATAAGCGTAGAGTGTCATCTAGAAAACTTTCAGTGGTAGGTTCATAAGTTTGCTCAGTGTAATGCAATGTTAATTTAAGGTAATGACATTTTCATACATTACAGAATCTAAGAACTTTTTGGATAAACTTAAGGTAGAAGAACTTAAGTAAGCAATATCAAGTATGCAGAGCACTGGCTAACTTCATTTTATAATAATATGTTGTAGGAATGAGAAAAAAGCAAGACTAAAGATAAAATAAATAGTGTCCGTTCTTAAATTAAAGTGATGCAGGTTTTTTTTTGTCCGCCAGTGTAGTTAATCAACGGAGATTTATCTAAAAAAAGCAAAGCAAAGTCACCTCCGTACAGGCCATGAAGGCCCTTGGAGGAGTGGAAGGTGAAGGCTTCCACCATTGTTAACCTCGGCACGTGATGGGGTAGAGTGGTTAGCTCTACGCCCGGCCGCCTTTGCCCCCAGGAATTAACCTGGTACTCATTTTTGGTGTAGGCTGAGTGAACCTCGGGGCCATACGCACCTCCGGAAGTGGAAATCTCGTTTCTTAAATTTTACGACTTCCTGACGGGGATTCGAACCCACGTCCTTCCGAGCGAACCAAGAACGCCTTTACCGCCCCGGCCAGGCAGCCCCTAGATTTATCTACACTTTATTAATAAAAGTGTGTACCATTTACCATTGGTATGCATTTAGGGCTGTGAAGCAGGTGGCAGATTCCCTATCAGTTGTTTACTAGTATTTTCTTACATGATTTCAAAAAAAGTTGGAAAATTGTCGAAAATCTTCCTTGGTAAATTATTCCAATCCCTAACTTCTCTTTCTAAAAACGAATATTTAGCTGTAATTTGTCCTACTTAATTCCAATTTTATCTTCATATTACGATCTTTCCTTTTCTTTTTTTACAATTTGCTTTACATTGCACCGACACAGATAGGTCTTATGGCGACTACGGGATAGGAAAGGGCTAGGAGTTGGAAGGAAGCAGCCGTGGCTTTAACTAAGGTACAGTCAAGCGTTTGCCTGATGTGAAAATGGGAAACCAGGGAAAATCATTTTCAGTGCTGCCGTCAGTAGGGTTTGAACCCACTATCACCCGAATGCAAGAAGACCCTAACCGCACGGCCAATTTGTTCGGTTTTCTTATTTTTGAACACCTCCATTCAAGCTTATTCGTCTACTGATGTTATGCCTCTCCGGTGACAGCTGGGAACATACCGCTTAGTAGAGCAATTTGTCTCTCCATACACCCAAGTGTTTCCAGCCCAAAGTTTACAGCATTTTTGTAATACTGCCCTTTTGTCAGATATCACCAAGAACAAAGAGTGCTGCTTTCCTTTGGGTCTCTTTCAGTTCTCAAATCCAGCAGTCCTGGAGAGGGTCATATACGTTGGAACCATACTCTAATTGTGGTCTTACCAGTGATTAATGTCCCTACTACAAACCCTAAATATTATCATATACAGTACAGGTCAAAAGTTTAGGACCACTTAAACAAATCTGGAAATGTCTCCTAGAAACTAAAATTTTTCTACTAAACCTCTGTAACTTTCTTTCCGAGCTCTTACATCTAACAGGATATATGTCGCCTGATTTCATCGAGTTAGGCCAAGTATTGTAGAAGTTATACATGTTTAACTGTTGGAAGGTCACATCAAAAATCCAATTTAAAAAAAAATATATATATATTTTTTTTTTGCTAGGGGTTTTACGTCGCACCGACACAGATAGGTCTTATGGCGACGATGGGATAGGAAAGGCCTAGGAGTTGGAAGGAAGCGGCCGTGGCCTTAATTAAGGTACAGCCCCAGCATTTGCCTGGTGTGAAAATGGGAAACCACGGAAAACCATTTTCAGGGCTGCCGATAGTGGGATTCGAACCTACTATCTCCCGGATGCAAGCTCACAGCCGCGTGCCTCTACGCGCACGGCCAACTCGCCCGGTAAAAAAAAAAAAATATATATATATAATTTACTGTATACCCTAGTTGATTTCAAGTATTACCACCAAGATTCTTTTGTAGACATAGCAATAGGTGGGGATCATTTTAGTGTAAATGTAAAAATTCCGAAAAATGCGACACCGTTTTTGTGTGTGTATGTTTTTTTCGAACCAGCGCCAAGATGGTTGATTTTTCCCTGTTCTTGTCATAGGTCTCCGGGCGAGCTATCGACGTCAGGAAGGTATTATTGGATGCATCTGCAGAGTGCAAGTGCAGATAAGTCTGACGCCGATAGCTCGTCCTGAGACCTAAGACAAGAAGAAGGAAAAATCGACCCTCTTGACGCTGCTTTGAAGAAAATGTAAATACGAAAAAAGGAAAGTGCCGTATATTTTCGTATTTTTTATATGTATTGTAAAATGTTCCACACCTATTGCTAAGTCTACAAAAAGATTACTTGCAATCAACTAGAGTATACAATGCATTATATTACCAGTTTTTAATTTTTTTTAAGGTTTGACCTTCCCAAAGTTACAAATTCATAACTTCTACAATACTTGGCCTAACTCAATGAAATCAGGCGACATATATCCTGTTAGACGTAACAGCACAGAAAGAAAATTACAGAGGTCTAGTGGCATAATTTTAGGTACTAGATGACTGATCTCTTTATGTGGTCCTAAACTTTTGACCGGTACTGTACCTACGAAGAGATCTGTAACCCTTATTTACAACCTCGTTAATATGATTGACCCAACGAAGATATTTTCCCATGAAGTGCATTCTCTTCATTAACACAGATATCAAAACTGTAGTTCTATACCCAAGGAGGATAAAATAGCGATGAGATAAAATAGAGGGTGAAAAAGATGAGGAATACCTACCTTGTGCCCAGAAAAGTGTACAGTATCAACAGACGCAAAGCTCACTACAAGGCAACAGCGAGAAACGTAGTACTCTACGCGGTGGAGACGATGACACTAGGAAGGCATGGGACAGAGCAGCTGGACAAAGAATAAAGACAAATTCTGTGAAAGATACTAGGGCCAAAAAGAGGAGGTGAAAGATCAAGGGACGAACTGTACCGAAACATGAAGACGATCTCCGAATAAATAAGACTCAAAAGAGCAAGATTTGCTGGACATGTCATCTGGATGGACATGGAGAGAATGACTGGAAGAGTAATGGAGACAACGATTAGGACGAGAGGAAAGACGGGAACCAAGTGGGTTGTCGAACTTTAGAAGGACTGGACTGAGAACTGGAGCCCGAGCCCTATGACAGAGAAAGATACAGGCATAGGATAGAGAAGCACCAGTCGGGGAGACAAGAGATGATGGTACTAAAAATATCAGCTGAAGAACGGGAGGGAGAGAGGGGGGAGAGGATGAAGGGCTTCTGGGAGGAGAAGAAGAAAGCCTTAACCATCAAAAAGCTGCCCGTGGTCCTACAGAGTCCGTAAGCACGTGGAATTTCAAATTGCCCGCCACCACGTGTCTAAGGTGGTATCCATGAGGTTTAGTGCCGTACAGATGGCAGCACTGAGGTTAGCGATGCGTTCTTGTTTAAAGATCGCCTCTGTCAGCTGTCAAAAAGCACGTGGCTGTCAGCTTGACAGCTGTCAAACAACATGTGGCTTTGTTTACAAACAAGAGGCCGTGGTCATGACGTCACGGGGTCAATGACCTCGGGTGCTGATGCAGCAAAAAATGTGCTGACTCAGCGAATTTAGAATCTCCACAGCTCCTCTACTCATCAAAAAGCTGCCCGTGGTCCTACAAAGTCCGCAAGGACAGAAGAAGAAGAAGAAGAAGGAGGAGGATGACCATTGCCCGGATAGAACATACTCTACAAGAGAGGGGGCAGCCGTTAGTTCAGATTAAGAAGCGACAGCTCTTGTGGATAGCCTTCGTCATGGTAATTTGGTGACTGAAGTAACAGACGGGTCCCCAAGGAAGACCTTCGCGAAGTTAAAAGTGATAACATGCCCCAAAAATATCCATATGAAGCTTGTCACTTTACAACCAAAAATGAACTACGCAAATTTATCGGCGAGTGTGTGTTGGACAAATGCATATCAAAGAAATATTTTATTATGAATGACCATAACAAAGAACGTAGTGAGCCTATACAACATGTATTAAAATGTTCTTTTAACTTTTTTACGCCCCTTTAACTAGTTTTATGATTTTTAGAGACGTCCCGTGCCAGTACATCTACAGACATGAGTCTGGCATAATTGAGCACCTTCTAATACCACCGGACTGAACTGGTGTCGAACCCGCTAACTTCAGCTCAGAAAGCCAGTGCTCTTACGTCTGAGCCATAGCCCAGCTTGCTTGACTTCTAACACCGTCTTTTCGACAGGCCGTGCGCAGTTCAAATCCAAACCAATTCAGATGGAATATTTGGTTCAGATTCTCTGTAAAAAGATAGGTGCTGTGGCTATACTTGATTTTGCTTCCTTTTATAGATTAAATGTTTTGAAAATGTGTTTTATATCCACTTCAAAACGATCAGAACTTTGCGAACTTCCATCATTAACCGAACATATTATTGAAGTGCCTATAGCGTCTCTGGTTTTCATCTAGACGCCCCGGATTTGATTCCGGGATGGTTCGGTGACTTTAGTCCAGGAGGGAAACGGGGATAAGTTCGGCTCAATTGAGTGGTTGTTGATACGGGAGGCAGAGAATTCCATCATGAAAGCAAAGAAACAGACCGCGTGACGCACTAAAATCTAAAGAGCTGTCGCCGTAAGACCTATCTGTCTCGGTGCGACGTAAAGCAAAGTGTAAAATAATAATAATAATAATAATAATAATAATAATAATAATAATAATAATAATAATGTCCACCTCTGTAGTGTAGTGGTTAGCGTGATTAGCTGCCACTCTCGGAGACCCGAGTTCGATTCTCAGCTCTGCCACGATTTTTGAAAAGTGGTGAAGCGGGATCCACTCAATCTCGGGAGGTTAACTGTGTAGAGGTGGGTTCAATTCCCATCTCAGCCATCTTCGAAGTGGTCCTCTGTAGTTTCCCACTTGTTCTTCAGGCAAATGCCGGGATTGTACTTAACTTAAGGCCAAAGCCGCTTCCTTCGCTCTTCCTTGTCTATTCCAATCTT
This sequence comes from Anabrus simplex, assembly GCF_040414725.1. NCBI lineage: Eukaryota > Metazoa > Arthropoda > Insecta > Orthoptera > Tettigoniidae > Anabrus > Anabrus simplex. Next base: position 112,572,567 of record NC_090268.1, read on the forward strand.
CGCATCCCCCTACAAGGCCCCTGTTCAGCATAGCAGGTGTGCCAGCCTGGGCGATGTACTGGTCCTCCTCCTCAGTTGTATCCCCGACCCAAAGTCTCACGCTCCAGGACGCTGCCCTTGAGACGGTAGAGGTGGGATCCCTCGCTGAGTCCGTGGGAAAAACCGACCCTGGAGTGTAAACAGATTAATAAATACACTGACTGACAGAACAAATGCAACACCAAGAAGGAGTGGTTCGAAAGGGACGAAAGTTGGGGAAAAAACAGAGACGGCACGGACGAATAATTGATGTTTATTTCAAACCGATATGCAGGTTACACAATGCGCACGGCATCGACTCAGTAGGATGTAGGACCACCGCGAGCGGCGATGCACGCAGAAACACGTCGAGGTACAGAGTCAATAAGAGTGCGGATGGTGTCCTGAGGGATGGTTCTCCATTCTCTGTCAACCATGTGCCACAGTTGGTCGTCCGTACGAGGCTAGGGCAGAGTTTGCAAACGGCGTCCAATGAGATCCCACACGTGTTCGATTGGTGAGAGATCCGGAGAGTACGCTGGCCACGGAAGCATCTGTACACCTCGTAGAGCCTGTTGGGAGATGCGAGCAGTGTGTGGGCGGGCATTATCCTGCTGAAACAGAGCATTGGGCAGCCCCTGAATGTACGGGAGTGCCACCGGCCGCAGCACATGCTGCACGTAGCGGTGGGCATTTAACGTGCCTTGAATACGCACTAGAGGTGACGTGGAATCATACGCAATAGCGCCCCAAACCATGATGCCGCGTTGTCTAGCGGTAGGGCGCTCCACAGTTACTGCCGGATTTGACCTTTCTCCACGCCGACGCCACACTCGTCTGCGGTGACTATCACTGACAGAACAGAAGCGTGACTCATCGGAGAACACGACGTTCCGCCATTCCCTCATCCAAGTCGCTCTAGCCCGGCACCATGCCAGGCCTGCACGTCTATGCTGTGGAGTCAATGGTAGTCTTCTGAGCGGACGCCGGGAGTGCAGGCCTCCTTCAACCAATCGACGGGAAATTGTTCTGGTCGATATTGGAACAGCCAGGGTGTCTTGCACATGCTGAAGAATGGCGGTTGACGTGGCGTGCGGGGCTGCCACCGCTTGGCGGCGGATGCGCCGATCGTCGCGTGCTGACGTCACTCGGGCTGCGCCTGGACCCCTCGCACGTGCCACATGTCCCTGCGCCAACCATCTTCGCCACAGGCGCTGCACCGTGGACACATCCCTATGGGTATCGGCTGCGATTTGACGAAGCGACCAACCTGCCCTTCTCAGCCCGATCACCATACCCCTCGTAAAGTCGTCTGTCTGCTGGAAATGCCTCCGTTGACGGCGGCCTGGCATTCTTAGCTATACACGTGTCCTGTGGCACACGACAACACGTTCTACAATGACTGTCGGCTGAGAAATCACGGTACGAAGTGGGCCATTCGCCAACGCCGTGTCCCATTTAGCGTTCGCTACGTGCGCAGCACAGCGGCGCATTTCACATCATGAGCATACCTCAGTGACGTCAGTCTACCCTGCAATTGGCATAAAGTTCTGACCACTCCTTCTTGGTGTTGCATTTGCTCTGTCAGTCAGTGTAATAATAATAATAATAATAATAATAATAATAATAATAATAATAATAATAATAATAATAATAATAATAATTGTACCGGGAGGTTCACTCCAACGCCGCGCATTTAAATCTAGCGCCTAAAAGAACTCCTCTAGTGGTGAAACCGTGAAATTGAAACTAGACCAACTTATAAATTTACTCAGAAGTTGTCACCACAGAAATCTAATGTAATTTTGTTATTGTGAAGTTTCCTGAACTGACTGTATTTTTACTTGTTTTGTTTGCCATTCATCAAGAAGTTTGGACTTTCTTCCATAGATGGCACTACAAAAAACTATGATCATGCACCCTGGTGTGAAGTGAAAGAACCTTTGATTTAAAGAAGTTTTGGATTCATAAGTTGTTTTTTTTACTAATCGATGTTCATTTATTTTTGGGTTGGCAATATTTATCTTTTCTTTTCCGCCAATTTTGAATCCAGCCAATCCCTAATTTCTGTAATTAATTTTCTACCAATCACGCTCTTCTTCGGTTTTCAGTGTAACTTTTAAATGAACCAATAAAATTGAATGGTCTCGAACTTCCCCCGAGGGTTTATAAACTGCGGATTTTCTCGTCTCTTGGCCGACTGATCGTCATCTGAACTAGTGGGTGTGTCAAAACAGGAGGCGGGCGGCGCCTCTTTCATCAGGCAGCAGTACACCGACAAGGTAATGGCCACATAACATCTTTATTTCTTGCTAGCTCCGCAGTTTAACCTGAGGGAAAGGTCCGAATCATTAACTATGTAACCTAGTTTTCCTACAAATGTAACTTTCAGCCGGCTAATGCAAAAACTTCATAAAATTTTTAACTGTAAATCGGGGATAGAGAGTGATGTACCCTCTCGAGCTCCCCTTCATATTGGTTTGAGGTGACTACGTTTGGTAACTGGTTTTCTTCCTTTCTGTAATGTTCTAATCTATTCTTATACGAGTCACCTCCATAGTTTGGGAATAGCCTCTGCTTCATTGGCCTAGTGCCCTTTAGGTTTTAAGTGTTCATATCTAGAAGGGCAAGGTATTCGCCTACATTCATTTTGTGTTCGGGCCATTTATTTAACCGTTTTTCCTTTTACATGAAGGCCCAGTAGGTTGGGTATTAAATGCCCCTGTATAATCATTTTCCTATTGTAAGTTGTGCCTTCAGAGGCCAGACTTTTTAAGGTGATTTGCCTTGAATAGGCTTGGAAAACTGAGAGCCTGTTAGCTCTTTTTTTTCAAAGTAAGATTACTGTATGCCTCTTGAAGGCTAGATGTTGTATTGTGGGAGCAAGTGCTCCATGAATTTAGGGGATTTTCTGCCCTTTGAACAAATTTATGCTCGTCGGTAAAATTTGAGCTGGGAGCTCAAAAAATTGTAAACTAGGGGCTTGTAGCCCAAGAGTGTTAAAGTTCTGAAATCTTGGATTTTTCTAAGTCTTGTTTCTCAGTTGCTATTTTGTAGGTACCTGAAATGTCAATGTTATCTCACTAAGTGAAAAGTTGTTAAGTTTGTGGTTTAAAAAAAATATAACCTTCAGTTTACGTTTTAAATTCCATTCTTGATATTATAGTTAGACCCATTCACCACGGCACCTTCTTTCACCTGTGCGTTCCACGATAAACCCCGGAACAATAATAATAATAATAATAATAATAATAATAATAATAATAATAATCTTTGCATACCTACCGTAAGCCCCTTTATGCGTTGTAGGAACTTAGATCTGTTGTCAAGTTATTTGTCTACGGTTACAACTACTCTCTTGCTGGTCTGTGTATGTCAAGGTTACTGAGAATCGAACCACAAAAGTTTGACGCCCTAAAACCATCATTTACGCTTGCCATAGCACTGCAGCGGAGAAGAGAAGAGGCGATAATCTTGTTGGTATTGTCAAGTTCTGACTGAAGTATCGCAGAGAAGTCGAAGATTCTGCCCCTCTGCTAAATACAATGGCTGAGGTCTGGTATTCAGCAAATGGTAAACAGGATACAGCTGATAAACAGATTTTTGTTTAGCTGAACTTAAGAGGAAACATAATTCAAAGAAAAGCGACTGAAATGCCATGTCGTGACGGGATATGCTACAAACGAATCTACCTAACTACTCAATAAATCTTTACGTTTTCATGCTGCAGTTTAGAAAAATGACTATTCTTACCATGAATGGCCTAGATTCTAAAGCCAATACAGTGAGATTGCTCGCATCTTCGCGAAAGTGTAGCAGTTCGATTCTACTGTTGACTCTAACCTTGACATAGTAACCGTAAATCAGTGAAACAGTGCATAATATTTCAAGTGAAATTTAAAGAGCCTCTCTCAGTAACGCAAAATCATGCACAGAAAAAGACTAGAAGGATTTTTGGTCGTTTAATATGGATTCTTCATCTCTTCTCTCCCTCCCCTCCCTGCCAAAGGTAGCATACGTCCTGGATGGCCATACTTCTACCATTTTGTTTAAAGTTTCATCTTTCCTGTATATGCAACACATGGGTTTATTGGACGCCAGCCCCGCGGTGTTTGGGTAGCCTGCCTGCGTCTTACCCGGAGGCTCCGTGTTCGATTCCCGGCTAGGGCAGGGATTTGCACCAGGATCTGAGGGCTAGTTCGAGGTTCACTCAGCCTATGTGGACGCATTATCCGACGGTGAAATGGAATGGGACCTTCTCACACAAGATGACGTCTGACTCGTTGGCTGAATGGTCAGCGTATTGGCCTTCGGTTCAGAGGGTCCCGGGTTAGATTCCCGGTCGGGTCGGGGATTTTAACCTTCATTGGTTAATTCCATTGGCTCGGGGGCCGGGTGTTTGTGCTGTCCCCAACATCCCTGCAACTCACACACCACACACAACACTATCCTCCGCCACAATAACACACAGCCACCTACACATGGCAGATGCCGCCCACCGTCATCGGAGGGTCTGCCTTACAAGGGCTGCATTCTGATAGAAATCGCCACACGAAATTAAAAATTAACTCAAGATGACGTCAATGTACTGATGGCAAGCATGGCACAGTATGTCAGAGACTTGAACAATGCCAGAGGAGGCCATACGCGGTATTAAAGGAAGAGTGAAGAGGGGGCAACCTTCGCTTAAGAAAACACAACAAATTATAACCTTTTCATTCTTACTGTTTGTTTGCGTTAGATATTGGAAGAAAAACATTTAAGTTTGTAAACGTTTACATTTCCAAGTTGTGTGTTTGTTTAATCAGGGGTGTGACGTGACGACCTGCAGGGCCTGCAATATAGGCGGGCCCGGGCCTTCAAGGGGCCCCGCAGACTCCTCGAAAAAACATTGAAATAATATATATTTAGCCTAATGTCACTCTGCACGAAAATGATCAGAAGAACAGATCACGGCAACATACTTTAACAATTTGCACGTAGAGGAAATGCCATTCGGTTGCATCTAGCAGCAGTAATCGTAAGTGTGTTGAATTCAACACAGCACAGCTGTAAATAATGCTTGACCGGCCGTGCGGTTAGGGCCACGCAGCTGTGAGCTTGCATCCGGGTAATAGTGGGTTCGAGCCTCACTGTCGGCAGCCCTAAAGATGGTTTCCCATTTTCACACCAGGCAAATGCTGGTGCTGTACCTTAATTAAGGCCACGGCCGCATCCTTCCCACTCCTAGGCCTTTCCTATCCCATCGTCGCCATAAAACTTATCTGTGTCGGTGCGACGTATGGCCAATAGCAAAAAAAAAAAAAAAATACCTCATTCGAAATAGCGAAATTTCTTGAACGATGGTCAAAAATCTTGGCACTTCATGTCATTGTTGTTGGCATGTTAAAGATCTCTGGTAACGCCTTGATTGTCATTCGACAAAACCTATGTCTGCCGTATTCCATTGTCCGTATCCATAAAGCAAATATACATAGTGTCTTGGAAAGAAGTTACGGAAATTGTTCAAGGACATAGTGTTCTGAAACAAAAATTGATCTGTGGCGTTTCTTATTTCCGCCTAGTGAAAGCTCACCGGAAAATCAACAAAGAAATGTAAGTTCAATCGTGAGCAACTTCTGTGTCAGCCTATGCAGCGTGTAGCCGGCCAAGCTGTCTTGCTTGATAACGTTGGGCGGTGCGCTACCATAGTATACTGAAGTGTCGCTCTCTCACATGTAACGTTGCTATAGTAGGGCCCACGAGAGTTGAAGTCTGACGTTTAGCGCCACCGGCGAGGAAAAGTTGACTAACGCTGCTCGAAAATGATCTGTTGCTATGGCAACAATAACAGAGATGCAACATTTAAAAGAATGCTATCGCCACGTGTGTCGGCTTGCTCTCAGTCGCTTTTGTGATATTATTCGGAGTAGTACTGTGTTAGCTGCGTTAGTTGTTGCTGGTATATGTAATTATTGACACGTTTGCTTCCTGAATACTATTTTCGTTGTTACTTTATTTTCTTGTAAGTTAATCAGTGGCTAGTTATACAGTTCTATTCTATATTTTATTTGTACATTTGTTGAGGTTATTGTCAGGTTAGTGAATATCAAATCTCGTATTTATCGGCAATGACGTGTTCTGTCAAAAATGCCGGAATTATTAACACGAGCTTAGGAACGCTTCAAAGTTTATTGAATTGCATTAGGCCAACATAGTTGATTAAATATTCAGCCTGTATGAAAGAGTGATATGCCGCAGATTGAGGTAACTATGACAACGCAGCTTACTTCGTAGTTACTGCTTTCGCCGCTCAAATGTCAGACTTCAACTCTCGTGGACCCAACTATAGTACTGGTGGCGTGTCAGTGAGCAACATCTCACGCCCGGATAATGTAGCGTCTTTAAACTCGTTATTATTATCATGCGCTAAGATATCCGGAATCGATTGGTGTACAAAACTGGAGTACTACTGTAGTAGTAAAACTCCTGCCGGTTTCGGGAAAGCACAGTGCACCGGTTTTGTAACGCATGTCGGTAAACACAGAACGTTTCGTGAATGGCATACTACAAAATAATTACTGAAATGACATACCCATGTAACATAACTTATGTAATAAAAGTAAACATTGCAAGCACGTCCTCTGGTACTGATATGCTGTATATGCTGTTTAGAACAGACCATCCTAGGATATAGGCTAATAAAACTAAGTACGTTATTATTGTGTTTTGGTAGGTGTTAATCAGAAAGGTTCTAAATACACTGACTGAGCAAATGTCATGGGATAGTGGAGCACTGAGGCGCAACTGTGTTGTCTGCGCTCCACACGCCCCCTGTGCCAGCGGCAGATGTATAGGGGACCTTGTGAGCAGTGGCTGTGCATGTGACAGGTGTAACATGGACCGTCGTCGTGAGCTGACACCGTTCGAACGGGGTATGGTGGTCGGTGCCCGACGGATGGGAAGTGCGATTTCGGAAGTGTGCGGGAATTTGGCTTCAACCGTGTCCAGGGTGCATCGTGAATGGTTGAATACGGGTGTCAGCGTCCACAACAGACGAACGACCCGCCGTCCAGCCACCCTCGATGACCGTGACCGGCGACATCTGAGACGGATTGTCAATAGTGACAGACGGGCGACCGTGCAATAAATCACGGCTCAGTTCAACACAGGCCGCGCTAGACACGTCTCCCAGTGGACAATCCGTAGGAACATGGGTTCTATGGGGTATAGGAGCAGGCGCCGCACACGGGTGCCACTGTTAACGCAACGTCATCGGGCACAACGACGCGCATTTGTCGCCAGTCACCAGGGATGGACACTGAAACAATGGCGTAACGTGATATGGTCGGACGAATCACGATTTCAACTGCACCATGCCGATGGGAGGCACCGTGTATGGCGCAGACCACATGAAGCGTTGGATCCCGCCTGCCTCGATGGTGTGGTCCAGGACGCTGGTGTCTCTGTTATGGTCTGGGGTGCATTTTCCTGGTATAGAATGGGCCCCCTAGTTGTTCTGGAAGAGACTTTGAATGGTACGCGGAATGTTGAGCTGCTCGGAGACCATCTCCACCAATTTTTGGCCTTCCAGCGCCCAGACGGTTCTGCGGTGTTTCAAGATGATAACGCGCCGCCATATCGTTCCCACGTCGCCTGGGAATGGTTCCAGGAACATGCAGTGGAGGTCCAACGACTGCCATGACCACCCAGGAGCCCCGATATGAACCTTACCGAGCAGGCTCCGTGCCATGGATCCTGCACCCACGAACAGACCAGCATTGGCGGCCGCTCTGCAAACGATTTGGTGTCAGCTGCGTCCAGAGGACTACCAGGGACTTGTCGACTCACCTCCACGGCGTCTCACTGCAGTTCGCAGGGCCAGAGGAGGCCCCACACGCTATTAGGTAACTATCCCATGACATTTGCTAAGTCATTGTATAATCTTTATGTTATTTAGATTTCCTGACGTAACAGGCCGGGCCTTTCCAGTTGTAATTTAGAGTCCTTAGGCCTTTGAGGAGATATGTTTAGTGATAAATTGAATTCTGTTACTTGTTTAAGTATCGTACACACTGTGAATATTAATATTTTTATTTCATTTTTGTAGTGTGTTTCACGCGGTTTAGGGCACAAACGCGAAAACTTACAGGAAATGATGCTTTAAATTTCTCTTCCCCGATGCCCCGCTTGTCCACTCCCCTACCCTACATGTGTTGAGTCACGCAAAGCACACTACTCTATTGCTTGCTAATAGCACAGCACATGTAAACAGCGATACCGTGCGTAACTTATAGTCACGCGCTCATGTTGTACTCCGTTCACCAGAAGAGATTCTGATTAATATTGCGTACCCCATACATTTTCCTAGGGGATTTTGAATGATAGTATTAATATTCTTCATCGCTAACGTTCTGTTGCGATTTCAGTGCACTACATCGCAGGACACAAGATATGTGAACCAGTTACCCCTGGGGATTAACTAAAGGGTTTAGGAAAAGATGGATGACGGATTCTGTCTTACATTATTGGGTTCATTATGCCCATAAATTTTCCGTAACTGATTTTCAGACACTCTGTATGTTTCGTCGGGCTGTCTCAGTTTACCGGACATTCCCGTTGAAATCATTAGCTCGAACGTCTTCATGTACTGGGAATTATCATTTTTCGTTTTCAAAAGAATTGCTATGGAATCCACTCTGTTGTGTAAAAACGTTCCCAGATATGTCCCTGGGCTGCTAATATATTTAGTATAACCGTTTGCGTTTATAACCTTGTAAATTTGTTGTTACCGTTTCTAAAATATGTTAATAGTCTTAAGGTATTTGCTCGGTTTTAAACTGTACTGACTTTCTCCTATGATGCTAAAATATGTACTTGAAATCGAGCATTCATAATATAATAAAACAAAGACATTGTTTATCACTTTTCGATAGTATCCAATAAATATCATTATAGGCTAATATGTATAAATCAAATAATATGAACTCAATAATTCACTCGAAAATTAAATGTGTTTTGCCTAGTAATAATACAACAGCAGTGTTATTTCCAGCTTTTGTTAACCAGAAGTAGGCTTTGCTGTAATAAAATGATTGGTTATTTTTACCAATCGTATTCTTTTTATACCTGAATGGTCTCAACAGGTATTAAGGTAGATTAAAACTGGGAATAATCCAGCAATGAAGAAGGGATATACCGGGCGAGTTGGCCGTGCGGATAGGAGCGCACAACTGTGAGCTCGCATCCGGGAGATAGTGGGTTCAAACCCCACTGTCGGCAGCCCTGAAAATGGTTTTCCGTGGTTTCCCGTTTTCACACCAGGCAAATTCTGGGGTTGTACCTTAATTAAGGCCACGGTCGCTTCTTTACCATTCCTAGGCCTTTCCTATCGTCGCCATAAGACCTATCTGTGTCGTGTCGGTGCGACTTAAAGCAAATGGCAGGGGAAGAAAAGAGAGAGAGAGAGAGAGAAGGCATACAGTATTTCTAACACTGCTGAATCAATCAATGAATACTGATCTGCATTTAGGGCAGTCGCCCAGGTGGCAGATTCCCTATTTGTTGTTTTTCTAGCCTTTTCCTAAATGATTTCAAAGAAATTGGAAATTTATTGAACATCTCCCTTGGTAAGTTATTCCAGTCCCTAACTCCCCTTCCTATAAATGAATATTTGCCCCAGTTTGTCCTCTTGAATTCCAACTTTATCTTCATATTGTGATCATTCCTACTTTTATAAACGCCATTCAAACTTATTCGTCTACTAATGTCATTCCACGCCATCTCTCCGCTGATAGCTCGGAACGTACCACTTAGTCGAATAGTTTTCCTTGCAGCAAAATGGAATAAGATCAAACCGAAATGAATTTCCTGGTATTTCACAAGGCAAACTTTTTAAAACCAAGTAACCCGTCTTATGTACAGTTCTCAATCCGAAGGCTGGTTGGATCCCCAAAAGCTCCAATAACAGATATCACAGACAGCATTGGCAGATCATTTGATTTAAGCCCAGATTTTAATCGCGTCCGATTAATTCTTCAGGCTCGGGGACGAGGTATTTGTGTTTGTCCCAACACTCTTCTTCATATTCAGACAACACACTATGCTACCAACCACCACAGAAACACGCAGTAGTGATTACATCCCTCAATATAGGGTTGCGTTAGGAAGGGCACCCGGACATAAAACAGGGCCAAGTCCACATGTGTCACACAGTTCGCACCCGCGACCCCACAGATGTGAGAAAAGCGGTAGAAAAAAGAAGATGATTTGATTTAAGCCTAGATCTATGCTTGGTGAGATATAAGGCTTATAATGCACTGTGTCTTCTGCTAAGGACTACAGCAAGTTTATTTTCATTGATCTGTCTCAATCTCCTCTTTGGCTTTGACAATATGAAAGTGGCTGATGTATAATGATGTTCTTTTCCTTATCGAACATTCCGTGTGATGAATGGAGTGAAACTTTAACTCGTACGGTGAATTGGTGGGTAAATTTCAGTGGGCTTGGCAGATTGATGATTGTTGTTTAAAGGGGCCTAACATCTAGGTCATCGGCCCCTAATGGTACGAAATGAGACGAAATGGAATGACATATCAAAAGTCTAAAATTCTCCACTGACCAGAATTCAAAAATGTGACAACGAAGAATGAATGGATGGACATGAATTTAAAACAATCAGTGGTTGCGACCCGCAATGTCTCATATTTACATAAACTGACGTGACAATATCGTATTACTGACCAAGGGAGTACTACTATAGCATAACACAATCGATTATGCGTGCAGTCAAAAGGGGTTCCTAAATCGCAGTTATCGGCCCCTCATAACGGTACTGATCGCTATCAAAATAGAACCATGGTATTTGTTCTGTTGCGGTACTAATCAAAAGTAGCAGAGACTTGCGGCATTCCACACATTATTGTACTACTCAGAGCTTATGAAATTCGACATAATACAGACCTATGCTTTTCTCACTTTGCGGCGCCATTTACAGGCAACGCAAACCTATGGTGTTCATCACATAAGAGTACTAACCACAGGGACCTCTCCCTATCCCGTGGTGTTCCTCATATAGTGGGTACTAATCATAGGCAAGGCAGAACCATGGTAGCTATCATCCCATGGTCCTGCTCATATGGTGGTACTAATCACAGGTACTGAAAAAGCCGACCGCACGGTGCTCCTGTGTGCTACTAATCACAAACCAATTTCGTACCCAATGTAGTGGTACTACGCACAAGTAAAAGCAACCCTTGGTGTTCTCCGCGTGGTGGTACTAATCACAAGTAGTTTCATGGTTCTAATACAATCAACCCTTGGTCGCCCCTTTTAGTCGCCTCTCACGACAGGCAGGGGATACCGTGGGTGTATTATTCGTCTGCCTCCCCCACCCACAGGGGGTGTGTGTTTGGTCCGCAAGAGGTATTTTATTTCCCTCAAGTCCGCCGGCAAGCCGGTTAGGACCCCCCTATCCGCCACCTGGGACGTGCCACGTGGGAGTATCACCTCTCCCCCTGCTACGCCTGCGTAGCAGGTTCGTGGGCTTGGCAGATTGAAATACCGATTGGCTCACGGAAACGGGAAATTGTGAAGTAACATCACTTGCACGAATAAGCACAGGAAAAATATTCTTTATGACTGAAAGTGCATGTATGCAGTATGCCATTTGTTTTCGTTGCAAAATGTCACAAACTGTCAGTTACTTCGGAAAGCGACATCAGAAAGATGCACTCCATTTCGGCGTTCACATTCTAATAACCTTTTACGAAAACTCTCGAATGCTCGCTCTAGCATGTTTCGGGGAATGGCAGTGATTTCATCTTCAATCTTCTCTTTCAGTTCATGGATAGTTGCAGGACGTGGGAGGTACACTTTACTTTCAAGGAAGAAGTCGCAAACAGTAAGATCAGGTGATCTCGCAGGCCATGGAATGTCGCCGTTAAGTGAAATGATACGCCTTCCATCGACTGTCGAGCAGTATGCGACGTGCCTCCTTCCTGCTGAAATCACATATTTTCGATATTCAGAGCATGCAGTCTCGCACCACTCTTAAGCGGGGAAATTGAGCCTAGTGTAGACGCTCCCTCACCCCTGAGTAATTGCGGAGTGAGGGCCCTCGCTGCGAGCCGGAGCCTTGTCGGTTTTTGTCCGCGCATCAAACGGTTTCGATCATCGAATTTCGCTCAGTGTAAACGTGGTCCCCAAAGTTGCGCGAGGGATGAATCAAGAACAGTGCTTGCAGCTCATGGAGCTCTATAAAAATCGAGATTTTATGTGGAATCCGAAAAACAAAAACTATTTCAATCGCAATAAAAAAAGAAGATGCGTGGAAGGAAATTAGTTCTCAACTAAACTTTCCTGTTTCTACAGTGAAAGGGAAGATGAAAGCGCTACTGCGATCATATCGAAGCGAAAGCTCGAAAGAAAATAAGAGCAGAGTCACTGGATCAGGTAAGCAATTACTATTGGTTTATAATGCAAAATTGTGTCATTTCATTACTTTTTGAACCTACCGGTACCTATTTTGAAGCATTCTTGGGTCATTGTGAAGAACTTACACTGACCGGTACGAAGAACGCAACACTTCAATTTCTTACAAAAACTGAAATTTATTTTAACTTTATGACACTTTTATGACACTAATCTACTATATGATGATGGTGAAATAATGTAGCGGCTGGAGGGACAAAACAAGTTTCCATGTTGGCTGCAAAACCAGAACTAAAGCTTTCAGGCTTGTCGAAGGCGGCTCGCCCCACTCGCGCTATTTTTCGGTCTGAATTGCGCTCTGTTTTGGGTAGTGCGAAATTTCACTCGAAGCGAATAAGTTTCGCCCGAGCGACTTTCGTGAGGGAGTTTCGCTAGTGTGAACGCAGCTTAATGCTGCATAGTAACTACGCATCGGTTCGGGAGACCTGCCGGCACTACAGTGTTGACAACATTAACGTTCAAATTTTCCTGTTTCCCTGTGCAATCCTGTATAATAGCATGGTGTGGCTCGGTAAGGAAAACAACGCGAAACTACGTTACTCTTCATTTCCCAGGCACAATTCTTCAGCGATGAAATATTGCCTGAAATATGCGTGAGACACTCTTGCAGAACGTCTGGATTTTGGGACAAGCGAAGCAAATGACAGCAATAATATGAAAGACCTTCATTAAAATAAGCCTATTCTTCTGTAATGTAATGACTACAGCCCAGATCTTTGGGCCCTTAAAATAGTTAAAATAGGAAGACAGAACATGCAAAATTGCCACTAAAAATGTACAAAAAAGAAAAAAAAAGCAATTTAAAATGTAACATGTAGGCAGAAAAGCATTGAATCATGGATATGTTTTTTGGCTTAAAAGACGAGGGAGCGAGTACAGATTCTTAGGTTGTTCCCGTCTTAGTAGCCTTTTACGACATGCGTGGTACAAATAATGCATCCTTTCGCTCCACCCACAGGGGATATAAATTGTTCCGATAAATCGAAAGATCTAAATCACTATCTACGTTCAACAAAGTGGTCGCTGATTTAGCACACAATTTTATGACCATAAATATTCGCAAGATATTTATTCTTCTTTTGCTACCGCTTTGGTCCTGTTTTCTGGCCGGATGCCCTTCCTGACGCCAACCCTATATGGAGGGATGTAATCACTATGGCGTGTTTCTGTGGTGGTTGGTAGTGTGGTATGTTGTCCGAATATGATGAGGAGAGTGTTGGGACGGACACATACACCTAGTCCCCGAGCCAGAAGAATTAATCAGAAGCGATTAAAATCCCCGATCCGGCCGGTGATCGAACCCGGGACCCTATGAACCGAAGGCCAGTACGCTGACCATTCAGCCAACGAGTCGGACAATAATAACAATATCCTTATTTTCCATAAATTTCGCTGCATTTCCGTACTTATCGCAAAATAAAATTTGGCTTTAAATTGGCTCTGTCGCTTTAATTCGCTGTAATTCGCGAAAACAAAATTACTAATATTTTAACCAGAACCATATGATTCGTTAAGATATCTCAAAATCACTTTAAAATATTTCTTGTACTTATCGTTATTGCGAAAAATTCATGCCTCTACTTAGGAGGCATTTTCACTATGTATTAAAACTACACTACTCACTACCACTTTCAGTCGTATATAATTTTACTTCATATCGTCTGATGTTAATATTTATGACCTTTTTCGCCATTGCTGTTAAGCAACAATGGAAATATAAACTTCACACTTTCTCAGTCCATAGCGCAACGAACGTCGAGTCATTTCTTCCACTGTTTGTCGTTCTAGCCTTGAAGGTCAGCTGACAGCCACCCACGTGCAGTCAGTCATGTTTTGTCATCGCTTCGTACGTACTGGCGAGAGTGGGAGAAGCAAACAAACTTCGTTGTCGTCGAGTCATTTTTAGACACACAAGAAATCTATGTAGTCATCATTCATCAATCTACTGGGTCGGTGTAGACACTGTCTGAGGATAACTATGGTATTGCGATAGTAGTGTGCGAAACTATTAATCAGTTGTGTCCTGTATTGCAGTTGTAGTTAGCGTAGCAAGTTGCTCTCCGAGTGACCCTGGGTTCGAAACAAGACTCTATCTAAGGAACTGGAATAGAATTTACTCATTTTTTGAGAAGTCAATTGAGAAGTGACCTTGGTTCAGAAACAGTAGCGGTGATATCTGTTTCTGTTATAGCAGTTAAAAGAAGTCGGGTAGGTAAAAATACCGATTTTCCCAAAGTAGCCAACATATCAGGGGCTGCCTGGCCGAGGCGGTAAAGGCGTGCTCGGTTCGCCCGGAAGGACGTGGGTTCGAATCCCCGTCAGGAAGTCGTAAAATTTAAGAAACGAGATTTCCACTTCCGGAGGTGCATATGGCCCTGAGGTTCACTCAGCCTACACCAAAAATGAGTACCAGGTTAATTCCTGGGGGCAAAGGCGGCCGGGCGTAGAGCTAACCACTCTACCCCATCACGTGCCGTGGTTAACAATGGTGGAAGCCTTTACCTTCCACTCCTCCAAGGGTCTTCATGGCCTGAACGGAGGTGTCTTTGTCTTTTTTAGCCAACATATCACTTAACTTGGTCTCTACCTTTAGGGTGACTCCTTGGCTGAATGATCAGCAGAGTGTTCAGAGGTTCCCAGGTTCGATTTCCAGCCGGGGTGGGGATTTTCACTTTGTTTGGTTAATTCCTCAAGCTCGGGTACTGGGCGCATGTGCTCGCCTTGATACATATCTCCATTTACATACAACACATTACACTACAAAGCTACCACAGAAACACGCAATACCGAGCAAGTGGCCACGCGGTTTGGGAGATGGTGGGCAGCCCTTAAGATGATTTCCCATGGTTTCCCATTTTCACACAAGGCAAATACCGAGGCTGTATCTTAATTAAGACCACGCTCGCTTCCTTCCCACTCATAGTTCTTTGGTATCCGATCGTCGCCATAAGACCTATCTGTGTCGGTGCGACGTACAGCAAATTGTAAAAAAAAAAAAATCATTAAAACACGCACTAGTGAATATGTCCCTTCACATAGGGGTGACGTTAAGAAAGGCATCCGGCCAAAGAGTGGGGCTAAATTATTATTTGCTTTACGTCCAATTAACTACTTTTACGGTTTACGGAGACGCCGAGGTTCCGGAATTTAGTCCCGCTGGAGTTGTTTTACGTGCCAGTAATTCCACCGACACAAGGCTGACGTATTTGAGCACGTTTATTTACCACCGGACTGAGCCAGGATCGAACCTGCCAAGAAGAAGAAGAGTATCTACGTTACATTAACCCCAAAACCCCACGGCACTTAACGCTCTTGAAAGGGCCTTGGTCTGCCCAGTGACCGCTGCTCAGCCCGAAGGCCTGCAGATTACTAGGGGTCGTGTGGTCAGCACGACGTATCCTCTCGGCCGTTATTCTGGGTTTTCGAGACCGGGGCCGCCATCTCACCGTCTGATACCTCCTCAATTCTAATCACGTAGGCTGAGTGGACCTCGAACCAGCCCTCAGGTCGAAAGAAAAATCCCTGACCTGGCAGGAAATCGAACCCGGGGCCTCCGGGCGAGAGGCAGGCACGCTAACCCTACACCACGGGGCATCTACGTTACATTGCCCATTAATAATAATTTTATGTGGCAGCTGCTAGCCTGATGCAGCCCTTATAAGACTTACCTTCCTATGAGGGTGGGCGAGTGTTGTGTGTGGTATCCGAATTGCGGTGTGTTGGGGACAGTACAAAGCCCCAGTCCCCGAGCCAGGGGAATTAACCATTTAAGGTTAAAGTCTCCAACGCGGCCGGGAATTGAACTTAGGACCCCCTGAACCGAAGGCGACTACGTTGACCATTCAGTAATAGAGCTGGAAAAGAAAGTAAACTCGTGTTCTCCTCCGGAGATGGTGCAGCTCTTTTCAGGAACACTCCCAACGGAGGTGAGCTGCATGTACCGGAAATCGAATCCGGACCTCCGAGAACAGCAGCTAATAATGCTAAATATTACACTACGGAGGCGGACAATTGCCCATTACAAAAATTACAAAAGGCAACATAACTGACGACGATATGAAAAGTTTCAAGTTGCTTTACGTCGCACCGACACAGATACTGTAGGTCTTATGACGACAATGGGGCAGGAAAGGGTTAGGAGTGGGAAGGAAGTGGCCATGTTAATTAAGGTACAGGGCCGATGACCTTCGATGTTAGGCCCCTTAAAACAACAAGCATCATCATCATCATCATCATCAATTAAGGTACAGCCCCAGCATTTTCCTGGTGTGAAAATGGGACACAACGGAAAACCATCTTCAGGGCTGCCGACAGTGGGTTTCGAACCCATTATCTGCCGAATGCTGGATACTGGCCGCAAGGAACCGACTGCAACTATCGAGCTCGGTGCGATATGAAAACTGTGTTTGCAATGTGCTGCTCATCCGAGTTCTACGGTTGTGAATATTCCAATCACGAGGGTATCGACGTGTGTTCTAAAATTCGTCGCCCATTCAATCGACCTTGCTCTCACAAATTTGTAAGGTAATTTGTAGTGTTTTATTTCATTCAAAAATTATATAATGTATGTTGTGTGCATTATTTGACCTTTTCAGAAAGCGACTAGACATCACGAAACGAAAATTTGAGGAAGTTAAAAGTCTTATATTATATGGGTATTATCTTTTTCGGAAAATCAGTTACGCTCAGAAACAAGTTCTGACTACGTTCAGAAAATAACTGACAAAACTGATTGACAATATCAAAGTATTCCAGCTCTTTAGTGAAATTACCTGCGTTTTACCCCAGGGTGACAGCAGTCTCGTCAGTCGGATATTTGCACCCACTGCGAATAAGAGCCTAATGAGTTTGAACAGTTAAATTATGGTTTCCTTCTGTGAAGTTATTTTTTAAAATGTAAATAACAAAGGCAAGTGTTTATGCAAGTGGAGGTACGTATCTCCCGTAGCGCACCGTCACTACGTTGTCTTACAAAGGAGGCTTGCAGTAGTGTTCTCAACGTCGGATGCAGAGTGGGTCTCGGCCCATAAGTGGCCACGACTGGACCGTGGTCCGACAGCTCTGCACTCCGACCGGCTAACTGAACAGAGGAGAGGGTGGCCCTGGCTCTAACGAGGCTCTACGCCTCTGTATTTAGGAGACGGGGAGGGGTTGGTCCGCACGTCGGCTGTCCTGAGAATGGTTTTCCGTGGTTTTCCCTTCTCCTGCACTAAGGCGAATGCCGGGACAGTTTTTGTATAGACCACGCCCACCAATTCTCTCACCTTTTCCACATATCATCCTCTCTGATAGACTTTAAATCTCCTGGCCTGAGAGACGGCGTCGCCTTCTAGGAGACCCGCCTCCCCCTTCAGGGAAGGAATGAAAACATTTAGTAGTAGTACCGTAGTAGCGTACTAGCTGCCAGCGTCTAAGAATGGTTGGGCAGTTCACCTGACGAACCCGCTTCCACAGTGGGGCGAAACGTTAGTCATTTTACGATTAAACAAACCCCATGACACTGACGGGCCTAGGCCTAGCAAGGGACCGCTGCTCAGGCCGAAGACCTGCAGATTATGAGGTAACGCGTGGTCATTGCGAAGAATCCTCTCGGCCCGTTATTCTTGGCTTTCTAGACTGGGGTCGCCTTCTCACTGTCAGATATCTATTCAGTTATAATCACGTAAGCTGAATGAACCTCGAACCAACCCTCAGGTCCAGGTAACAAGCCCTGACCTGGCCGGGAATCGAATCCGGAGCCTGCGGGTGAGAAGCAGCTACGCTACCCCTAGACCGCGGGGCCGACTCAATTTCACGATTGAAATAACCTAAAGAGCAATTACCTGCCAGGTATAGGCCCTACACTGTATTACGTGCAAATTCCGTCGAAATCACATTTGTTCCTACTATTATTCACAGATTTCTGATTAACATTATATATCCCGAAAACCGTAAAAGAGTAGTTAGTGGGACGTAAAACAAATAACATTATTATTATATATCCCTTTGAGAAGACTTTTTGTCTTACAAAAGAGAATTTACAAAGCCAGTTTAATAAATCATTGTTTTGCCCCATAACGTCAGAAGTGACCTATCCGCCTGATCCACATTCAAACACACAGGCACACTAACTGAGTAAGCAGAAAACCAGACCAAAGTGTAGGCCTACAGGACGACCTGTGAATTACATTCAAAACAATCGCCAATGAACCACAATACATGTTACAGGTCTTGGTTGTCAACTAAACTCAAAAGCTACTACAGTACAAAAAACACATCCTTGAAGACAGCGAACACCATGTGACAAATATTTAACCATTTTAACAGCCCTTGGAAAATATTTTTCACAATTTGCTTTAAGTCGCACCAGCACAGATAGGTCTCATGGCGGCGATGGGATAGGCAAGGGTTAGGAGTGGGAAGGAAGCGACCGTGGCTCACAGAAAATCATCTTCAGGGCTACCGACTGTGGGGTTCGAATCCACTAGCCCCCGAACGCAAGCTCACAGCTGAGCACCCCTAAACGCACCGTCAACTCGCTCGATGAATTCCCTTATTTCTAGCACCCATCAAACACCCACGTGATGTATTCTACTCCCAAAAGATCTTCAGCCATGGCTTCGATATAGCCCCTGCCCATTTTTTCGTTTTCATTACGCAGAAGCCGCAAGAAATCAACGCTAAATTACAATGAGACATGCTAGACAGGCTGAGGAATGAGGTACTTGTCAATGGCTTTCTTCACTGAGACGAAATGTTAGTGCAGCTCCGCCTTTCATATCACGGACCGTACCTGAAAACAACTACTCAGTAGCATTCAAAACTCGGCAGTTCCCATGCAGTAATCAGTGAGAATGGAACACTGCACCATCTGTTACATTGTATACCGATATACACACTTATCAAGATGTGGCCCCATTGGATGGGGATAAATAGATAGATATACAGTTTACTTAACTGGCAAAGTTAGGGACACGTGTCCCTGTCTTACACTTAACCAGTGAATATATAAATAACATACAATAAAAACATCAAATATGAGAAGAGAAAGAGACTGGAACAAATTATGTTACTATGCTATCTTACTGTACATGAAATATAATATATTATATAACACAAAATAAATAAACATTTTGCTTCCTAAGTACAATAATATAATACCTACGAAAAAATTAAAATACAGTGAATAATAATAATATAGATAACCCTACTATTGTATAAATAAATCCACAGCCTGTTTCCAGTCATTCGACGGGGTCAGGAATGGAATGAATGAAGCCCTGCATCCAGCGGCGATCATAAGAATTGTGCCGGCTGCCGAAGCCTGTCGCACTGCTCTGGGGTAAGTATTAATGACTGACAGATGAAATGAAATGATATTGGAGAGTGTTGCTGGAATGAAAGATGACAGGGAAAACACGAGTACCCGTAGAAAAACCTGTCCCTCCTCTACTTTGTCCAACACAAATCTCACATGGAGTGACATGACCACGGAACCCAACGGTGAGAGGTTGGGGCCTG
Source organism: Anabrus simplex (assembly GCF_040414725.1). Lineage (NCBI taxonomy): Eukaryota > Metazoa > Arthropoda > Insecta > Orthoptera > Tettigoniidae > Anabrus > Anabrus simplex. Next base: position 112,592,556 of record NC_090268.1, read on the forward strand.
AGCCATGGAGGCTCTCATAGGTAACCATACTATTATTTACAAATAATAATAATAATAATAATAATAATAATAATAATAATAATAATAATAATAATAATAATAATAATAATAATAATGTCCGCCCTCTGTGGTGTAGTGGTTAGTGTGATTAGCTGCAACCCCCTTCCCCAACGGCCCGGGTTCGATTCCCGGCTTCGCCATGAAATTTGAAACGTGGTACGAGGACTGGAACGGAGTCCACTCAGCCTCAGGAGGTCAACTGAGTAAATAGGGATTCAAGTCCCACCTCAGCCATCCTCGAAGTGGTTTTCCGTGTTTCCCGCTTCTCCTCCAGGCAAATGCCGCGATGTTACCTAACTTAAGGCCATGGTCGCTCCTTCCCTCTTCCTTGTCTAGCCCTTCCAATCTTCCTATCCCCCCCCCCCACATGGCCCCTGTTCAGCACAGCAGATGAGGCCGCCTGGACGAGGTACTGGTCCTTCTCTCCAGTTGTATCCTCCGACCTTAAGTCCAGGACACTGTCCTTGAGGTGGTAGAGGTGGGATCCCTCGCGGGGAAAACCAACCCTGCAATTTAAACGGATTAAGAAATAATAATTATAATATAGATGAACCATTATTATTTACAATAATTTCCAGTTCCAGAAATTTCTCAGTCTGATGACATTTTCAGTTTTCATGTAGGGCGAAAAATATTACAAAATGGGGATCGGGATAAGAATAACTAAACAGGGAACCACAGCAGAGTACTACTACTGCTCTAACGGTATCGAATGATATAAGAATAAGAATAATTCGAGAATAATATGAAGATGAAGAACTGTCGCACTACGAGCTCGTCTCATGGAGATATTTTGAGCACCCTCCTTTAAATTTTCCGTGGTTTGATATCCCTCTGACTTCCTGTGGAAGGAAGCTCTATTCACGGCTGGCCATAACAGCGAAGGATTTGTTGTAGGTTGAGGATTTATGGACACTCCTTATATGAAAAATAAAGGGGCTGTACCTTATATAAAAATGTACTGTAAAGCTATCTACTTTAACACAAACTAAATTTGACTGACTCACCATGCACTGCTTGACCTTTTTATACCTTTACCTAGCACACAGGACTGTCCTCTATTTTCCACAATAACTGTACTGTCTTGTGCTATTCTACACACTTCCATACCATTACACTCACTTATCACTCACACTGGTGATCCCGCACAATAATTTTAAATGAACTTCGTGATTCCCTGTTAGTTGCAGTTAGATGCAGCATGCAGCATACTATACCTCTCCCCTAAACCTGTTCGCCATTCCACTGCGCAGCTCAAGATCGAAGCTCCCTATGTGTGTTATAAGAATGTATCCTTACAGACTAGATTTCCGGGTCACATTAATTATTCAGGATAATCACATCTATATAGCGCAAAAGGGTATACTATTTCTTGCGCGTAAAAATCATTTTAAGCTTACGGAAACGAAATAAAAATTACTACTTTTATAGCCCGCAGAGCAGAATAATATGGTTCCAAACTACTTTTAGACTTATGTGTATGCAAAAACAATATTAACCTGAAACACATTAAAATAATTACTCATCATTAACCATACTTCTGGGGTGATTTTTCCTTAACTTCACCCTCTTTTGCTAGCCTACTTTCTTCACACGTCATGATCATGTCGAATTTCACTTTCATCAGTTGTTCCAGTCTAGACACCAAATTTTGACTTAAGTGATTATGTTGCTTGCTTGTTGTTTAAAGGGGCCTAACATATAGGTCATCGGCCCAGTGATTATGTTTAACATTGTGGTATGACCATACACTTTCCAATTGAATTATCTCTAGTTCTTATGAAGATATTTCTTGTTTAAGAAACAGTCCAATTTTCTACCTCGCCGCGCTGAGTGGCTCAGACGGTTTAGGCGCTGGCCTTCTGACGCACCTTGGCAGGTTCCATCCTGGCTCATTCCGGTGGTATTTGAAAATGCTCAAATACGTCAGCCTCATGTCGGTAGGTTTACTGTCACGTAAAAGAGCTCCTGCGGGACCAAATTCGGGCACATCGGCGTCTCCGAAAACCGTAAAAATAGTTACTGGGACGTAAAGCCAATAGCATTATTATTATTACTACTTACCTACCTCAGAAACTGGAGAACATATTTTGCTAGTGGCTTTACGTCGTACCGAACACAGATAGGTCGTATGGCGACGATGGGATAGGAAAGGCTAAGGAGTTGGAAGGAAGCGGCCATGGCCTTAATTAAGGCACAGCCCCAGCATTTGCCTGGTGTGAAAATGGGAAACCACGGAAAACCATATTCAGGGCTGCCGACAGTGGGATTGAACCCACTATCTCCCGGATGCAAGTGAAGAAAATCGAAAATTTGAATGTCTTATGTCTGGTTTCAATAGACAATTCACACCAAGTAGAAAACTTCGCAGCTATCATTATTTTTATTTTTTACTTTAAAAGAACAGTGATACATGCCTTCAAAAACGCTTTTGTATTAACATGATTCGCATGACATTGTTTTAAATCGATAATAAATAGCATTGTTGCCATATTTTAGTGAGAATATGTATTGTGAAACCTTTCTTGCTTTTAAATTAACGGTGGGGTTCTATCGTGCTTTTTTAAACTTTTTTTTGCGCCGAAGTTAGATGGGCAATCATGTGCTTTAGAGGTTGGAAACTAAGATAGCCGAGAGTGAAATACGTGTTGTTGCTTTTTAATCATCGCAGTAACTCATGTGGGCGGTTACGCAATAATGGAATAGGAATGGAATACATTGGGAAAGGTAGTAGTCGTGCTTTAATTAAGTTACAAAGAGAAACAACCTACAAAGCCTACTATGTGACCGGTGCTCGGCCTGAAAGTCTGTAGATTACCAGGTGACTCGTGGTCTTCTCGTTCTTGGCTCCTCAGTTTGTAATGTAGGCTGAGTGAATCTCGAACCAGCCCTCAGATCCTGGTGAAATTCCCCATCCTGGCAGGGAATCAAACCCTGGGACCTTCCAGTACGAGACAGACTCGCTTCCCTAGACCACAGGACCTGTTAATTAAGGTAAAATCCTAGCATTTGCAACGACAGGAAATCATCATTAGGGCTGCTGACAGCGAAGTTCGAACCCATTATAACTCCTGAAGGAAAGCTTACACCTCCTGTACCGCTTAGCCAACTCGCCCAGTAGAAGGAAATTTTAGGTTACGTTTCAAAAGTCACGGGCTAAAATTAGTAGAAAATAGCATCAAAACTCACGACTACAAACTACTAGCTAAATTTTCTAATGAGTCTCAGAATTCACGACAGCAGGTGCCTGCGATAACTGCAGGAGTGATGAGGTGCGTGTTGACTCACGCTGTCCTTCAACCCATGTTTGTCCACCCACTTTTAGAATGGGATATTCCGAGTATTCCTGACCAAATTCTTTAAGTATAACACTGATCTTTACTCAGTTATTCTCCTTGGTGTTATCGAGCAGTGCACAACATTGGATTCATTACTTCGCAAAATGAACTAAATTTAATCTACAACGATGATAGGTTTTATAATCAGAGAGAAAAAAATTCAGGCTAAACAGTATGGTTTTGTCATAAAAGACTGCCTTCCGCGTGTACCGGTAAAGTTATTGATTGCAAGTGACAATAGCATTTTATGTGAAACAGCCCACCAGTGTGTACCTGATGTCCGTAGGTTTCTCAGCCTCCTGTCGCGAATCCTCTGTGCGAAGTTACACGACAGGCCCACCTCTTAATGAGAGAGGTGCCAATTACAAGAGGGCACGCAGATCCGACTGGCGCTAACTATGGACCTTTTGACACATTTGCGGTTATATTTTCAAATATCTAGGCCTACAGTCGTTATGTGGGTAGGGTGGCATTTATCCATTCGTGAGTTTTGAGACTGGCCGAGGTAAAGAAACCTACTCTTACCAATCCTCTTCTTAGTATTCGTGAATTTTGATACTCGTGAGTTTTAAGACTCGTGAGTTCTGAGACGACACGAAATTTTAAACCACTTCCCGAGACAACGACCCTTGAACCCTGAACTGGGCTTCATGCCACACTACATCATTGAATCCACTTTACTTTAGATAAGGTAAGAGATAAATGGGGTTTGAATTCCTATATTGTGGCGCATTTTGTAAGCAGAGATGGCGCTTGGTAGTCTGATGACGTCAACCAGATCCGATATCTTGTTATTTGTCGGAGCGACATACAGTATAATATGCTTCCAAGTGACAGCTCTAACAAGCGGAAGTACGGTATGGTAGGGTTTGACTCGCGACGGTGCCGATTGCTGAGTATCTAAAGGTAATCTTCCGCTTGGACGTGTAACTTACGGACACAGGCACTGACTTATTATTTATTTATTTATTTATTTATTATTTATTTATTTATTTATTTATTTATTTATTTATTTATTTATTTATTTATTTAACCCGTTTACCCTCCAGGGTTGTTCCCCCCTCCCCAGACTCAGCGAGGGATCCCACCTCTACCGCCTAAAGCGCAGTGTCCTGGAGTGTGAGACAATTGGTCGGTGATACACCTAGGGAGGAGGACCAGTACCTCACCCAGGCGGCCTCACCTGCTATGCTGAACAGGGGCCTTGTGAGGAATTGGAAGGGAGAGGCAAGGAAGCGGCCGTGGCCTTAGGTTAGGTACCATACCGGCATTTGCCTGGAGAAATAGGAAACCACGGAAAACCACATTTAGAATGGCTGAACCCCCTCTACTCTTGATCTTCCGAGGCTGAGTGGATCCCGCTTTCAGCCCTCGTACAACTTTTCAAATTTCGTGACTGAGCCTGGAATCGAAAACAGGCCTCGGGGGGAGGGGGGGGGGGTGTGCTGGCCGCTAATCACACTAACCACTACATCACAGAGGCAGTCACTGACTTTTTAACCCAACGAACATTGAACATGTACTCTTTAATATACAGGTTTCGTGTCCTAGTTGCTAGCCGAACACATGTCACCAAGGTCGATAGCTGCAGTCGCTTAAGTGCGCCCAGTATCCAGTATTCGGAGATAGTGGGTTCGAACCCCACTGTCGGCAGCTCTGAAGATGGTCTTCCGTAGTTTCTCATTTTTACACCAGACAAATGCTGAGGGTGTACCTTATTAAGGTCACGGCCGCTTCCTTCCCACTCCTAGTCCTTTGCTATCCCATCATCACCAGTATCTGTGTCGATGCGACGTAAAGCAAAACTATACAAAAATTTAAAATGTGGAAGTCGTGTTTTCACTTTCATCTATCCTATCAGACCTCTCCTGGTCAACTCTTAATATTTTCCGTCCCGACGGTATTAGAGCACTACCCGACGAGTTGGCGTGCTGTTAGGGGCGCGCAGCTGTGGGCTTGCATCCGGGAGATAGTGAGTTCGAACCCCACTATCGGCAGCCCTGAACATGGTTCCTCACGGTTTCCCATTTTCTACGCCTGTACCTTAATTAAGCCCACGGCCGCTTTCTTCCCACTCCTAGGCCTTTTCTGTCCTATCGTCGCCATAAGACCTATCTGAGTCGGTGAACCTTACAGCAACTTGTAAATAGAAAAAAATCCATTCATCTACAGCGTATGCTTTTAGTGTTAAATGAGTGTATTCATTATTCAATGAGAGTTGAGATACTTCGTCACTGGTTTTTCACCAAAGCGACAGAGGTTTGAAACTATGCCACTGAATGTGGGATTTTTGCAACGCAGTGTTACGTCTCTGTAATTCAGATTCCAAGTTAAACTTTCTTAGCGTTTCCATAGAAAATGTGGTCCTCTATCTTGCTACATCCTAGCAATTTGACTCGGTCGTGGACATCTGAAGTGTCTTCCAGAATAGTTTTCATCTACCGCTCCGGAAGTTTCCCTGACAGCATCCTCCTGGGTCTAGTAAGAGGGGTAATTCTATTGCTGAAGTATCGCTATTTCGCGTATGGCCATACTGCTAGAGCCGAGCCTCTCTCTATGATTAAGGGAAACTAAGGTTTCTTCGCACATTTTCAAAAGCATGGTCCTGGTTTCATAGTCAAAAGCGACATTCTACCCCATAGCGTAGAGGTCACGTTGCTATGATCCAGATATGAGCAGTCATTTAAAACTTCAGGTTTACAGTACTTGCTTATGTTTGAATACGTGTCCTAAACTGAGTCTGGACGCTTCGCCGACCCTACATGAAAGTATAGTACGCGAACATTTCCTTGAGCCTGAGCTCCATAGTGCAGAATGGGAACTAGGGCTCAAGAAAAGGTTGGCGTACTATAGGAAGGTTGTGTTGAGAAGAAAAATCCAGCCATTCATCCAGATGGGAGAGGGGTGCTTCGCATTTCTCATCTCATTTGAGTTATCTATACCTTAGTGCCCTTCCTTCCAATTTCCCAAATCAGTCTACAATTTATAGCATAGCTGAGAATTGTATCGGGCCATTCGGCTGAGAACAACATATTGTAATGGCAGTGATTAGGAAACATCAATTCGATTTATTTTTTTGTTTGTTTTACCTGAACGTTTAACATCTCACTACCACAAAGATTTTAGGCGACACTGTACAACGCCAACACTTTCCTGGTGTGACGGGGGGGGGGGGAGAGGGGGGAGAATCGTACCTCGAAGCAGAAGAAAATCAGTTAATAATGCTAACCGCTGAACCGTGATAATCGACCATCATTATATAGAATAATTAATAGGACATAAATATGGAAATCGACTAATCTAAATCTAAACTGAAAATCCTCAGCCTGTTTCCAGTCATTCTACCTGATCAGGAATCTATGAATGAAGCCCCCATCTAGCGGCGAGGATAGGAATTTTGCCGGCTGCCAAAGTTTGTTGCACTCCTCTGGGGCAATGATTAATGACTGACAGATGAAATGAAATGATATTATAGAGTGTCGCTGGAATGAAAGATGACAGGGAAAACCGGAGTACCCGGAGAAAAACCTGTCCTGCGTCCGCTTTGTCCAGCACAAATCTCATATAGTGTGACTGGGATCTGAACTACGGAACCCAGCGGTGAGTGAACGGCGCCCTGCCGCCTGAGTTACGGAGGCTCTTCTAAATCTAAAATATCATGTTAAAATATACTGGGCGTGTGTTTGTACCTCTATTGTCACTCACAAACCGCGTGCTGCATCTCGTACAACTGTTAAGTGGAGCTTAGAATTTGTAAAATCTACTATTCGTTTGTTCGGCGAAGCATCAGTATTTGCTAGAATCACGCACTTTACCATGTAATGGTTTTGTTGTGTTTTTAAACAAAGTTATTGAAAAGGAAGAGGAGTGGTTTTGAAAGGTATTATCGCCTTTTAAATGAGAGAGAACGAGAATTTGGTATAAAAAATTTAGAAGAATTTGAAGATGAGCACGTCAGGATCAATTTAAAAACGTTAATTAATTCAGCCATTTTTATTTCACACTTCCGAATGTATAGACTGGACTTCAAACCTTTCTAGGACTCTGTGCTCATCAAACTCGCTGTTAAACAAACAACGTGTGTACTTGACGCACTTCATGAAATCGTTTACATTTTCACGCAGTGGATTCCGTGTTCGACGAATCGAGTTTAATTTGAAACCCTTGTCGAGTGGAGTGCTATAGAATGTCAAACCAGAAATCCCAGGCAGTACCGTGACAGAAAATTCTAGTTTGTACTAGCTGTGTGTACTTGTTTTGTTTTGTTACTTCCTGCAATTGGTGCAGCAGTAATGTACAAACTAGTCGCAGACAGAGTGGTCCACCGTTACAAACTACAGGTGGGATTTGCGGTAAACAAAAAAATGTTTTTTTCTCTTTCTCTCAGAGGACCAGTGAATATTGTTTTCATTCCAACATTGCTTTATGATCTATTTTTACTGTCTGTATCAGATTTCCGGATTTGACATTCTAAACCTTATTGTTATAAATATTGATCCATTTTGACGGGACTGGATATTCCATTGTGATCTGCGTGAAAATTCTCTGTTTCGATTCCATAAGAATCTCGGTATCTTTGTGCTGAACTTAGCCCACAGTCTGCCTGACTCAATATAGTGTAGTGTGCAAGTGACTTCCAGAAAAGGCGGAGGAGTGACAGACAGTGAAATAATAAAATTCAAAGGCAAACACCTTAAAGTTGCACACACACATACATAAGTACCTAGGAATTACACTTCAGACGATAGGGAGATCATTTAGAATGCATATCAAAGAAAAAGCGACCACAGCTATTAGAGCCACCTACGGAATAAAGCACAAACTCTCTCTAGAATCAGCAATGAAAATATTCCAGGTAGCAGTAAGTCCGATCATGCGAAGATATCAGCATCCAAGCAGATATAACTAGGAAAGTAGTAAAATATTGGTTAAGATTACGAAGGGGAGATGAGAGGGAATTATTGAATCTGGCATACGAACACCAAATACAACATCTAGATGATGATTATTGGCTGATGAAAGTGAAAAGCATGCTAGACAGAATAGGAATGGTAGAATACGGGGATAAAGAGATGCACAGTAAAGAGAAGAGATTCATCAAGAAAGTAACGATCAGAGTGAAGGACACTGAGTAACAGATGATTATGGCAGAATGTGAGACAAAAAGAACATTATCGGAATTTTGTGAAATTATCCAAAAATATGTCAATAAGGAAAGAAAGGCTCTCAAACAGAGAATTAAGAAGTGCGGTGGCTATTGGGGATATAGAAAAATAAGGGGATGAGAAGGAAAAGGAAAATCATTGTTTATTCTGTGGAGAAATAATGGAAGAGGCTGATCTATTGAGAGTATGCAGGGGAACTGATGTACTTAGAATTACATATTTAGGTGGTGAATATAAATCGAAAATAGAAAGAGAGAAATAATTTTGTACAATCGATAGATTGTTCAACAAAGAATGAATAACTCCAGGACGAATAACAAAGTATTGTTGTATATTAAGAAGAATGTGGCAAAAGGAAATGAAAAAGAAAAGCACTAACTAAAAGTATGAAAAGAAACCAAAAACAAAGTCAACATTTAGAATCATGGTTGTATTGTTGTTGTCACTGTAAATGTGTTAAATTGTATGTGAATCTGCTCAGTTTGCAACAGATGAAATGTTTCTTCCTCAGCTGTTGGAATTCCGTAGCTGTATGTCGAGACTTTACAATGTCTATTGTAAGGTAAGGAGGAAACTGTGTGGACTCGTAACAAAACAAATACTCACGACTATTAATAATAATAATAATAATAATAATAATAATAATAATAATAATAATAAAATACTGTTAACGTCTAGGACAAAAATCAATATTTTAAAAAACTCCAGTTTAGAGATTAGGTGGAAATAGTAATTAGTTGTAAGTGTAATTTTTAAGGTAGTAGTAGATAAATGTAGCCTAAATGTAATAAGAAAAGCATTCATGTATCAGAAAAATATGAATTGCAATAAATTATTACCCTCTTCTCAGTTCCAGGCGATCCTGAACTAGGGGATGGGAGTATTCTATTCTGTTCTCTAAGTCCGATCATAACATATGGGATTGAAATAATCGGGTAAATCTATCACTAGCAGACCTGCAGTAGCGGCCGGCGCTTAAGAACTTCCCAGCCGGTGTCCTCCTTACAGAACGAAAATGTTCTTTTATTTTCTCTCGACATTCGAAGTCAAATATTGGGCTCAAATAATGCTAAGAAAATTACATTTCATTGTAAATTACTTTGTGGGCCACTAAACAAAGATTTGAGGAAAAGACTTGCTAAGTATTATATCTGGAGCATAGCGCTGTATGGCACAGAGACTCAGACATTGCGAAAGGAAGATGAGAGAAGATTGGAGGCACTATAGATGTGGGTATGGAGGAGAATAGAACAAGTGAAATGGGAAGACCGGGTAAGGAACGAAGAGGTATTACGAAGAGTTGGAGAAGAACGAAGTATGTTGCAAATCATTCGGAGGAAAATGAACTGCATCGGACATTGTTTGAGGTGGGACTGTTTACTGAAACAAGGAATAGAAGGAATGGTGAAAGGCAAACGAGGAAGAGGAAGGAAAAGATATGAAATGTTGGACAATATAAAATGAAAAAAATATATTCGGACATGAAAAACTTCAGGCAAAAATGGAAGAGGTTCATCCCATGACAAGACCTGCCATAAGGCAGAATACCTGGATGATGTAAAACTGTAAATTCTCATCGATAAGGAAGACTGTTCGGCAATAAGTTATCAGACTTAGGAGACAGACTTTCAGCGCGCAGTTCACTGGTCAAGGGTTTCAGGTTGAAGATGAAAAATGAAATGTCGTATGGTTTTTAGTGCCGGGATATCCCAGGACGGGTTCGGCTCGCCAGGTGCAGGTCCGTAGGCGACCTGCGCATCATGATTAGGATGAAATGATGATGAAGACAACACATACACCCAGCCCCGTGCCATTGGAATTAACCAATTAAGGTTAAAATCCCCGACCCGGCCGGGAATCGAACCCGGAACCCTCTGAACCGAAGGCCAGTCCGCTGACCGTTCAGCCAACGAGTCGGACAGGTTGAAGATTAGGCATGGACTCTCGAGCTTCCGTCCGAGGATATAGTGTGGGTGAGAAGGTTGAGATGTAAGGGGGGAGCGTGCTGGTGTACGGTTTCGGGCGGAGGAAGGGTGCGGGAAGAGGCTTTCACTTGGGCAGAGTCCGTAGCAGTGTAACAATAAATATGTCCTCACAAATCACTATACGAGCATGCACCAGGCAAATTTCCGTGGTTGTATAGAATTAAAGTAAATAATAATTTATGACCTTCTTTGCTCTATTATTTATATTTTAAGAAGATAACTAGTAAATTATATTGAAAAGTAACATTTGAGACCAGAAATTTTGATAGAAATTGGGCCTCTGGCTTGTGTCCTGCGTTTTGTGAGGGTTGACAGAAGTCAATTAGTTTGTTTTCGCGTGGAAGACTTGAATGAGTGCGGTGGTACTGGTCAGTACTAAAGAAAGATTCGTGCGAAAAAGTTATGTGGTCGCCTCCCAACCCCCCGACCTGAGAGTCCACCGGCTGCCACTGCCTAAGAACCATAGGGAAAGTCAAAGCAAGATACCTGAAGAGAAACATTTTACGTCGAGGACTTGAGATATAAACACTCGCTACCAACCACACTTCAATTTATGCAGATTCTGAAACAAAGAAGAAAGAAATGTGAAGAAGTATGGTCGGAATTCTACACAACTGACGCCATGATGGAAAGGAAATGGACCGGCCCAAACCATGAGCTACGACACGTATTAACAAGGTTGGCTATACATGGGTTCCACCACAAACTCTGTGAGACGGCGCACTACCACGAAGTAGAAGAAGACTGTAAAAGATGTGAGCGCTATCATTTTTTTTTTTATACGGGGTGCCCCCGTAGCCCGCTCCTCCGTCGTGGCAATCGACTCAATCTACATTGCCTCCGACATGCTATTAGTTTCTAGGTAGAAAAGAGGTAGCTGGGAAGAGTGGGAAATGATACAAGGAGTATCTGCCTGTTTCCATGTTAAACACGTTACCAGACGAGTTTGTATTGGTAGGATAGTGTTAAGGTATGGTATTGAAGGGTCAGGGAAAAACCACATAGACAGAAGAGAGAAGAAGTCTACATCTTTTGATAGCACATGCAAGGATGTGGGCTGGAAAAGTCCAGAGGTTGTGTTAGTTAGGAGTATGTGTCATGCAATCATAACCATTTACCTAGCTTTTGTCAATTATTATGGGGAATCAGTTCTTCTTGTCTCGAGCGCCATCACATACTGGGTGTCTCTTATAAGTCCAGACCGTCTAGCGGCGTTTTAGCTCTCCGAGACTTGAGCAGCTGTACGGGAGGCGCGCGCATACTTGTTGACCTTGCAAGGAGCGTGCATGTGTTCGACCTAATTAGCTGTTAATATGGCGAGACAGTCATTTTTATATGTAAAAGTTATTTTAAGTACAAGTCGGCTCGACGGGGACGCGATGCATTTGTTCAGCAATTTCCTGGGGTGAAGTGCCACCTTCATGAGCAAAGATTCACGTAATTGTAAATAAATACATTGCAAACACATTTGAAACTACTGGCTCACTGCTCAATGAAAAACATGCGTGCACACAAACGGTTTTAACATTGCTTAAAACCTGCTGACCCAGCCACAAGAGAGATATTGTGAGTGGTATCCTGCATCACTGAATGATCGTTTATTCGACCCACAGCTTGTGTTCTTTTCGCATGAAGCATAGTTTCATCTTAATGGTCGCGCGAACAGTCATAACTCTCGCTATTGGTGTGCAGGAAATTCTATATAAGTGATTTTTACTTGTGGGATAAACTGAAAGAAAAAAATGTAACGAACAAATCCTCACACATTGGAGGAACTGAAAGAATGCGAATGAAATCAGAAATATTACAGAAATCGCGTCAGCTAGAATGTGGTCACAAGATACAATGCCTGTATAAGCATGGAAGGACGACACATCCAGCATCTTTTGTAAGGTAAGATGTCATATAAGACTGTATGCACGCTTAAAGCCGGGCGGCCGCGCGCGACGTACAGGTAAGTTCGGCTGAGGCAGCTGCTATAGCGCAGGGTACTATACTGCTAATAATAAGAGTTGGTGTCTGACAGGTAAGGTTGGAGGGAGGAGCACTGCACGTGCCATTTCACGATGTTGCCACATTCCAGCATTCCTTTCTACATACTCTTGCCCCTCGCTTCCGGCTCACTTGTTCCCTCCTTCATTCTGACCGCTGTGATCTGTTGTAGACTACCTGGCCAGGCGGTGTCGTCCCACTTGCGATCGCTCTTATACAAACAATCAGGTTCTTATCAGTGACAGTGGGCAACTCCCAGCAAGACGAGCTGCCCTGAAGTGTTATCTCCATGGCAACCGCAGTCGCCCCACCCTCGTTTCCATGGCAACCACACAGCCACTCCCTTTATCCCGCCTCGGCAGGCAGTAAACGGACCTCCCTCTAAGAAATGTCAGACGCCAACTCTTATTATTAGCAGTATAACACCGTGCACTCGGTGGTTGTGTCCCATTTGCGATCACAGCAAAAGTTGTCCCATTTGCGATCACTTCCATTACGGTGGAAAACAAGAATGTAAAGAAAGACCCGTTCGTGTCGCATTTGCGATCACTGCAAAATTATCAGCAGCCTATCAGGGTTTTCCAACGTCCATGCAGCAGGGGGACTGCTAATTAGGGCGTACTCCACACAAGCTCTCCCTTGAAGGTTTTTTTTTAGATAATCGACACGAATAAAGGCAAGACTTGTGCTTTATATAATGGATACTCTTACAGAAATTTACTGAAAAGTCAGGGATATTTGGTGTATGGGTTTTTTTTATCGGCGGCTTTACATCGCACCGACACAGATAGGTCTTATGGCAACAATGGAATAGGAAAGGGCTAAGAGTGGGAAGGAAGTGGCCGTGGCCTTAATTAAGGTACAGCCCCAGCATTTTTCTACTTGTTGTGAAAATAGGAAACCACGGAAAACCATCTTCAGGGCTACCGACAGTGGGATTCGAACCCACTATTTCCCGAATGCTATCTCTCATCTTTTCGCGCTACGATCATAGAATTATCATATCTTCAACTTATTTTAATCTAAATAGTTTCTTAACATTAAGTTCTAGAATCTTGTACATCTAATCCGAGCGTACAGACAAAAAATTATCATTTTATTTATATAGGTGAAAGTAGGCAAGTGGCCGCGCGTTTTAACGCGCTATGGCAATGGAGCCAAGCTCTGCATTCGGGAAATGTGTGGGTTCGAACCCCACCGTCGGCTGTTCTCAGAGTGGTTTTCTGTGGTTTAATATTTTCACTTCCAGACAAATGCCGATGCAGTTCCTATTCATAGGCCACAGCTGAGTCTTCCCACCCCTTACCCAATTTCATTCACCATAACACATTTCATCTTCATTAGCTCCTTAACTGAGTTTGGTGCCAGGAAAGGCATCCGGCCGTAGAAACATCCCGTATAAATTGATCTCATCTCCAGCCGGTATTAAGAAACGAGACTAAGGCGTAGACTAAATACAGATAGATGAAAGTAGGCTAATTATATTTTGAGCAGCTGCTTATTTAACGTTTCAGTATGATGTTTGAACAGTTTGAGCATTATTTAAGCAGTAATTTAATAATGTCTCCTATTATATAAGAAAGTGTAGGTGAACTGTTAAGTTTGAGATGAGCTACAATTGCTTCAGAAAGGGTAGCACTATCGAAGAAGCAAAATCCTTCGTTTTGAAATTGGAAAGTGTAAAGTTCAACGGTTTTAATACGCCCATCTTTTGTCCTACTTCTTAAAACTCCTTTTACCCCCTTTGCACCCACAACCATCTAGTAACTCTAAATAAAAGGTTCATTTGAGTCCTGTTTATACTCTGTCAATCCCAATATTAACGCATCACTCTCGAACGGTAAATACACGTAATTTAATGAGTTTCAACATACGATTCGTAAGAATCCTAGTATGTAGTTTGGCCAGTTACTTGAGGGATATCTTCCTGTACCAGTCCTTTAGTAGGGAATTCCCTCACAACAACCTGTTTGTATGTCACTGATAAGAGTGATCGCAAATGAAACTGATTGCAAATGAGACTGATCGCAAATGGGACGACACCCACTCGGTCTGAGTTTATAAGTGGGACCCTGTAGAGGCATGCAAGAAAAGAACTAAAACAATGACTGAGTACAGCAAAGAGACCTAATTAAAGTATCTTAATATCATCAGCTGCTGTGTTTCTCGGTATTAATCTATTATAATAATAATAATTTCATGTGGCTATTTCTAGCTGAGTGCAGCCCTTGTAAGGCAGACCCTTCGATGAGGGTGGGCAGCATCTGTGCCATGCGTAGGTAATTGCGTGTTATTGTGGTGGAGGATAGTGTTATGTGTGGTGTGTGAGTTGCAGGGATGTTGGTGATAGCACAAATACCCAGTCCCCGAGCTATTGGAATTAACCAATGACGGATTAATGTATTAATTGTAAACGTACCAATTGGCCATTCGGCTGAAATAAATTTTCAATATAGTGTACATTCTTCGTCAGGTTAGCCCGAGTTGTGGTTGTATGTAAGGACCGCTTCCTCGTGTCAAAATGGTTAAAGTTAGACGGACTCAATGTCAGAAACTATCTCCTGACAAATAAAGGAATTACTAAGAAGAACAAAAAGTTTGCAGTACAGTGGAACCTGCTTGTAATCCAAAGCGCTCGTATATCAAAGCAAGTTTTCCCATAAGAAACAATTCAAACGTGAATGATTCGTCCACAGCACAAAAATATTTATTGGCATACCATTTCTAAAACAAAATATAACGTAAAACAAATTAAAGTGCACTTTTCCTTACAATAGAATCATTGCTGGTGTGAGGCAGACGAGAGATGACTTGAGAAGAGTTACTGTGTATCACGAATTTCACTAACGGATTCACTGCTGTCTGTTTGCTCACTGGAATTGTTTTCATGCAACTTTAACGAGGAACCTCTCCAATGACTGTTGATTTTGCCTCTTTTTGAGGATTTCACAAAAATGTGGTATTGCATTGTCACTGAACTGATTCCTCGCTCGCACTGCTACAGCCTTATTCGGGTGGTGATTTTCTACAAAATTTTGCACCGTTTCCCACATTTTGTACTTCTCCCGAATCTCAGTTGAAGTCAGAGATTCCACTGACTTTTCCTCCTCCTCTTCTCCGGACGAGATCTCCATAACCTCCTCCTGTTGTTCGCGATGCAGGTCCATCAGTTCGTTGGTGGCCAGTTCCCGGCTATGTTTTTCCACCAGCTCTTGAATATCCACGTCATTCACCTCCAGCCCCATAGTCTTCCCCAAGGACACAATTGCATTGACAATCTGCGACTCATTGTCACCAACAATCCCCTCAAAGTCACGTCCAAGAATACAGTCAGGCCACAGCTTTCCCAAAGCTGAAGTGAGAGTTCTCTTGGTGACTCCATCGCAGGCTCTATTGATGATCTTCAGGCAGTTCACGATAGGGAAATGATTGCCCCCAAACTCTCGGAGAGTAAGGATTGTTACTCGGTCACTTGGAAGCATCGCTGAAATAGTGCTTTGGTGTATAGCTTATTGAAGTTCGAAATGACTAACTGATCCATAGGCTGGAGTAGTGTAGTAGTGTTGGGAGGAAGCAACTTAACTTTAATGAACTTTAATTCTTCCAGTAAGACGTCCTCAAGGCCTCAAGGCCTGGAGGATGAGCAGGAGCATTGTCCATAACTAGCAAGACTGAGCGGCAGATTATTTTCTGAAAGGTATTTCTTCACTACAGGACCAAAGATCTCGTTCATCCATTCAACAAACGAACAGAGGGGGGGAAAACGTAGGCACACGTGACGCTCGTATTGTACAACCTCACTCGCTTATCAAGTTAAAATTTAATCAGAATGTTTGCTCGTCTTGCAAAAAACTCGTAGACCAAGTTACTCGCATTCCGAGGTTTCACTGTATTTCAAAAATTATAATCAGTTAAATATTTTGTTCATTATGTCGTCAGCCCGAAGCCTGGACCTTAGAAACTACTAATATCAGATTTGTAGATATAGTGAAAATCGAAAAACAAAACAAAACAAAAACCTGAAGCAGTGCTAAAATGAGACATAAAGAGAAAACTGAGATAGTTTGTCATTCGGGAGTTGATACTGATCGACTAGCAATCCCTGAGAAAATGCGAGAGAATCGTTTGCGATGGTATGGCCACGAGCTATGCAGAAACAGTTCTTCAGTTGTGAGAAGGGCACTTAACTTAAGTCCTGAGGGCCACAGACCACGAGGGCGGCCAAAGAAGCGTTGGCTCGACACTGCGGCAGGACATGCATGTGGGGAAAGTCCCTTCTGAAGATACACAAGACCGCATCAAGAGAAAAAAAGAAATGCAGAACAGCAGACCTTGCAATTAAGCGGGATAAATGCTGATAAGAAGAACAAGAAGACTTCGCTAGTTCCTACACTATCAGAATTTTTCTTTAATTCGACCAAGAGAAAAGTAATACAGTACTCCCCAGGTATGTATAAGCCTATCCGTGATGTCGTGACAATTGGCAGGAATTTGAAATAGGAAACTTACTTCTTAATTGTGTTAAGGAATACCTAGCCCAGGCGTTCAAGGCCATCTCGGTTGACCTGGGAGGACGTGGGTTTATTTCTCCACTAGGAAGTCGACGAATTCAGAAAGGAGATTTCCACATCTGAGGGGGAGGAGTGGTTTTCTATTTTATTTATTTATTTATTTATTTATTTATTATTTAATGCATGAAGTGGTGAAGTTATGGCTCTTGTCCTTGTATTACATGAAACCACGATCAATGAAATTAAATGTAATAAAATTACTTAATATTAATTAAGAATACATGTATATTCACAAGAACATCAGCACACGTACTGTCTGTGATCACAAGGATCATGAATTTGACAAAGAAAAACGCTAGTAGACGTAATGTTACAACTTGGAAAAAGAATAAAATACTATTCGTATGCACAAATTAAAAAACTGCTTGGACTTTACGGAATGAAACACATTCATAGGAAATTTTCACACAAAGTGGTCTAGATTAACAATTATGAAACCTAGAGGTGGTGGTGCAGATTGCTTAACGAGCCTTTGATAATGTCGATTATGAATTTTTTAGTATATTTCTGAGGATACACAACCATTTCAAGATATTCCAGGTGTATTTTGTAGTACCTCCCCTGCTACCAAAAAGCAGTCCTTTAATGTTCAATTAGGATGTTGTAATATTTACTTAAATATGGGAGGCATGATTCGCATTTTTCTTTTCTCTGACAAGCTCAATCGCCTGCTCAATGTCTCTTTCAAAACGAATGGTGGGATCCAACACTAAAGCAGTGTGCTTTTTTAGACGAATGGCAATGATGAAATGAAATAAAATGAAATGAAATGAAATGGCGTATGACTTTTAGTGCCGGGAGTGTCCGAGGACAAGTTTGGCTCGCCAGGTCCAGGTCTTTTGATTTGACACCTTTAGGCGACATGCGCGTCGTGATGAGGATGAAATGATTATGAAGACGACATATACACCCAGCCCCCGTGCCAACTAAATTAACCAGTTATGGTTAAAATTCCCAACCCTGCCGGGAATCGAACCCGGGACCCCTGTGACCAAAGGCCAGCACGCTAACCATTTAGCCATGAAGCCGGATATGGCAATGATGTCAGCTCTACTATTCGACCTCGTAGAAGAAATACAGTGAAGTTCTTCATAAACTTGCCACTTCATTTCACTTCCCTTAATGCTGAAGCTAGAGCTGATCTAACCCTGCGCAGTGCTACCAAGCAAGGTGTCCTAAAGTTTCAGTCTCACCACAGTCAGGATGAAGGCGGCAGGGTGTATTTGTGCACTTTCCAGGGACTGCTCGAATCGCCGAGATGTTGGACGACATTTAAGGGCGTTCGTCCACGCCGAAGACGATAACCCACTACGATTATTCACTCAAAAGTTGGCTTTGGGTAGGTCAGCGTATACTGAGACGCCCTTTCCTCTCAAGGAATGCGAAGCCCATGTATGAAAGGCTTTCTCCCTTAAGATTTTCCTTAATTGCCTGGTTAATGATAATACAATAATCACAATTAATGAAAAATATATGTTATATAGGAAGTAAATAAAATTTATTAAAATTAACAACTGAAGAATATCTAATACCACAGTATCTACTAAGGCTACCTGAAAGTAAAATTGATTATCTATTGAGTGACCACGCTTGTTAACGCGCTACGGTTATGGAGCCAAGCTCTGCACTCGGGAGATGCGTGGGTTCGAACCCCACCGTCCGCTGCACTGAGAATGGATTTCTTTGGTTTCCCATTTTCACTTCCAGGCCGGATAAATTCCGAGACAGTTCCTATTCATAGGCCACAGCCGATTTCTTGCACCTGCCTACCCAATATCATTCACCATCATTCATTGCATTTTTATTAGCGCCTCAACTAAGGCTGGCGTGAGAAAGAGCATCTGGCCATAAAAAATGCCTTATAAATTCACCTCATCTCACCCCCGACCCCGTTTCAAGAAACGGGCTACCGAGCTCTATAGCTGCAGTGCTTAAGTGCGGCCAGTATCCAGTAAACGGGAGATAGTGGATTCGAGCCCCACTGTCGGCAGCCCTGAAGATGGTTTTCCGTGGTTTCCCATTTTCACACCAGGCAAATGCCGGGGCTGTACCTTAATTAAGGCCACGGCCGCTTCCTTCCAATTCCTAGGCCTTTCCTATCCCATCGTCGCCATAAGACCTATCTGTGTCGGTGCGACTTAAAACAAATAGCAAAAGAAAAAAAACGGGCTAAGCGGTACACATACACTGAATATGTGACATAAAGAAATGAACTGAAAATTACCATTTTACAGTCTCTATTATTAGGAACCAATGCATACATTTGCATATGGGCCTAGGATTCGCTCAGCTAACACCAAAACGGAGTGCCAGCCTAATGCCTGGGGACAAAGCTGGCCGGTTTACATGTAAGCATTTTTCTATTTCTGTCTATGTGGTTTTTCTCTGACCCGTACTACCCGATTACAACGCTATGATACCTCATTACCTCACCTGGCCTGGTAGCATGGTGAGCATGGGGACAGGCAGATACTTACTCCCAATCCTCATTGCTGTTTCTTTCTCTTCTTATAATTAACAACATATCGGAGGTGATGTAGAATGAACTGATCGCCACGCGGGGGGAGCGGCTCCCCCCACCACTCCGTCCCTAAAAAAGGAATAGTGGAGGCCTTCACATTCCACTAGACCAGGGACATTCATGGAGAGTATTTAAATGACTTGGTTTGCTTATGTAAATATGGAAACGCAAAGATACATAACTAACCACGATAAGACTAGTTTAGCAGTCGTCATGGCTGAGTAAACTTGTTAATGAGCATTGGTACTACAGGTTTGTTTTATTGCTTGTTATTGCCAAGGTAATGACTAAGACATTTCATAAAATGAAGAATATAATATATGGTGAATATTTTTCTTAACCATAGGATATCCAGTTTTACGTGGAATTCGAACTATAACAAGGCGACTTTACATTTCAAAATTTCAAAATGCATGGGGCGGAATTCGAACTATAGCCACCTTGGTGAGAAGCCACTCTGCTATTACACCCAGGGTTGCCAGACGTCTAGGATTTTACGGGACAGTACCGTATTAATCTTAAATGTCCAGCGTCCCGAACAGTTCCTATCCGGGACGGCAATTGTCCCATATTTTGAACCTCGAGAGAACTACGCCAGTGTTTCCACCTCTAATAAGTAGCAAGAGCTTTTCTTCTTTCTTTCAAAAAGGATAGATTTCTTCACTCCTTGGTTTCTTTATCTGGTGTGAGTTCGTAGATTTTTAAAATTATTTTTATTTATATTTTATTGTTTGCAGTCCTCGGGTTGTCCATCCTAGTGAATAAGACGGGTAATAGCGGACAGCTGCCTGAGGTAGTCCGAGTCTACCGCATCTCCATGTGAAATTGTCAGCCGTGAGAAATATTATATTGTTGACTTGATTACGTCTGAGCTGTTCATTTGTAAATTTTTCTTCTATGTCATGCAGAGATGTTTAAGAAATTGCTAAGAATGACAAAAAACTGTTAACAGCACTTCAGAGAAATGAAAATACATTCAAATTGAAAGAACTGGTATGAATAATTAAATAAACTAAGCTTTCTTTCCTGTTTGTTTTACGTCGCACCGACAGAGGCAGGTCTTACGGTGTCGATGGGATAGAAAAGGGCTAGGAGTGGAAAGAAGGCGGCCGTGGCCTTAATTAAGGTACAGCCCCAGCATTTGCCTGGTGTGAAAATGGAAAACCACGGAAAACCACCTTCAGTGCTGCCGGCAGTGGGGTTCAAATCCACTGTCTCCCGAATACTGGACTGCTGCTATCGAGCTCGGTGCATTAATAAACTGCACCATGATGTTAATATAATAATAAGCGTATCATTTTGAAACGAAGTTTGTAACTTGTAGAATACGAGCCCCTCGATTCCCTCGATCGCACATCTATGTCGTATTTTTATTTCAGGTATCTGACAACCCTGAATACACCCCCTAGTTGACATAAGTATCAAGTGTTGTTCAGTGCCATGTGGCCATGTCGGGATTCATATCTGAGCACAGTAGGTGCATCCTAAATCAACTATGCTAGCCGTACACCTAACTGAATCGTCCTAGATGAGAGCGACACGTGTTTCCTTTGTCATTTCTTCGCCTCGGCAACCACCTGTCGTCTTTTTTAACAGGCTACCCAGCGAGATACTTCATTAATTACAGGTGCAACATATAGAAATTATCTTTGATGTACGTATGCCCGTATTATTCGAGACACCACTCACATTCTTACGTCACACGGTACCATGATGATATAGGTCACGATTGTAGCTCAACATGCTATTACAAAAGGCTGTTCATTTTGTAAGGCCGGGTTGAATGGCTCAGGCGATAGAGCGTTGGCTTTCTGAGCCCGGCTGAGTAATATGATGTTTGAAGGTGCTCATATACGCCAGCCTCGTGTAGGTAAATTTACCGGTACGTAAATAAAAACCCTTGTGGAACAACATTCCGGCACCTCGGCGTCTCCGAAACCCTAATTAGTTAGTGGAAAGTACTATTATTTTTAAATATGTTTTATTTAGAGAATGGCTTTCAGTGCCGCGAGTGTCCGAGGATATTTTGAGTTTCCCTAGTGCAGATCTTTCTATTTGACTCCCATGGGCGACCTGCGCGACTAGGTGGAAGATGATGATAATATTTTCTTTCTTAATCCATTTATCGTCCCGGGTTGGTTTTTTCCCTCGGACTTAGGAAGGGATCCCGTCTCTACCGCCTCAAGGGCAGTGTCGTGGAGAGTGAGACCTTGAATCGGGTGTATACAGCTGGGGAGGAGGGCCAGTACTGCATCCAGGCTGCCTCACCTGCTATGCTGAAGAGGGGCCTTGTGGGAGGATGGGAAGATTGAAGGAAATAGACAAGAAAGGGGTAAGGAAAAGGCCACGGCCTTAAGTTACGTACAGTCCCGGCATTTGCCTGGGGGGAAGAAGGAAACCACTGAAAATCACTTCTAGGATGGCTGAGGTGGGAATTCCTCCCGCCCCCCCCTCCCTCTACTCAGTTGACTTCCCGAGGCTGAGTAGACCCGTTCTAGCTACGTACCACTTTTCAAATTTCGTGGCAGAGCCGGGAATCGAACCGGGCCTCTGGGGGGGGGGGTAATCACACACTAACCATTACACCACAGAGTCGGAAGATGATAAAATAATAATGGCATGCGGCTTCCGAGGAGGCCTGCCGTATGTCTTTCGAGTAGACGCCCTATAGACGCCCTGTGAGAAGGGGGCCCTACCTGAGATGAAAACTAATGACGAAGATGGCACAAACACCCGGCCCCCGAGACAGAGGAATTAACTAATGAAAGTTAAAACCCACGAATCGGCCGGGAATCGAACCCGGGGCTCCTAGGAACAAAGGCCAGCATGCTAACCATTTAGCCATGGAGCCGGAGATGTTAGTGAGATAGGGAGAGTGTGAAACCCGTTTTCTGCATAAAACCTACTCCTGTCGAATAACACCAAGTTGTCTACTCAAGGCTTATCGTCCCCATCCGACGAACGAATCACCATCAACAGCATTAACTTCCCTATCCGACGGACTACATAAATCACTATCAACAGTATCATATGCCCTCAATCTATGCGGAGGGGTTCGGAATCGAATCCTCATCCCAAGGGAGACGCGAAGAGAGGATAAATTTCTCCTGTATGCGCTCATACCTATCGAAAGCGCGTCTCGTCATTTGGACAGCTGATCGTCAAAACTTGTCTTAGTTGTGTGTGAAGCGTTGGTCCAGCCGAACGTAACTAATGGATCACGTGTTAGCTCTTGCTGTCTTGGTAATGAAATGGCGTTTGTGTCAGAGGACTTCGGCTCGCCAAGAGCAGGTCTTTTGATTTGACCCCCGTAGGTGACTTGCATGCCGTGGTGGTCCGACTCGTTGGCTGAATGGTCAGCGCACTGGCCTTCGGTTCACAGGGTCGCGGGTTCGATTCCCGGCCGGGTCGGGGATGTTAACCTTCATTGGTTAATTCCAATGGCCCGGGGACTGGGTATATGTGCTGTCCCCAACATCCCTGCAACTCACACTCCACATATAACACTATCCTCCACCACAAGAACACGCAGTTACCTACACATGGCAGATGCCGCCCACCCTCATCGGATGGTCTTCCTTACAAGGGCTGCACTCGGCTAGAAATAGCCACACGAAATTATTATGCCGTGGTGAGGATGAAGTGATGATGAAGACGACCCATACACCCAGCCCCTATGTCAGCGAAATTAACCAATGATGTTAAAAATTTCAGACCCTGCCGGGAATCGAACCCGGGACCACTGTGCCCAAAGGCCAGCACGTTAACTATGTAGCCATAGAACCGAACACTCTATTGTATGAAGATACTGAAAGGGAAGAACAAAGGACGGCATTCATTTATCTAGAAATTTAAATGGTAATAATAATTTAGTGTGGCTATTTCTAGCCGAGTGCAGCCCTTGTAAGGCAGACTTTCCGATGAGGGTGGACGGCATGTGCCATGTGTAGGTAACTGCGTATTACTGTGGTGGAGGATAGTATTAGGTGTGGTCTGTGAGTTGCAGGGATGTTGGGGACAGCACAATCATCCAGCCCCGGGCCACTGGAATTAACCAATGAAGGTTAAAATCCCCGACCCGGCCGGGAATCGAACCCGGGACCCTCTGAACCGAAGGCCAGTACGCTCTCCATTCAGCCAACAAGTCGGACATTTAAATGGTGAATTGTCTAATTTGTTTCAACCGTTGTTACGCCCTCAAGATAAATTCAAAGTGTATTTTCGAATGAGCAATGTGAATTTTCAACTGTTAATTCAGTGGTATTGCTATATAAATTTAAGCATTTATCATATAGAAAAGTGTACTTTTCAAATACATAACTGTATAACTTTTTCGGAGTCCATTTTCAGCACAGCCCAGAGGAAGCAAACGCTATGTGTATGTACGGTATGGACTCAACGCGATTGCGAAACACCCGAATACTATACGAACGTTACCGAAATAAAATTCCGGCGGGAGAAGCGGAAGAAATATTCTCGCCAACCAACTTCCTCTTCGGCGCGGCGCGTTTCCTCTCCAGTAGGTGCAAGTGTGAGCCATCACATCGCAGCGAAATAATATTTTTCTGCCTTCGTGCCGCGTCTCCCTTCCGCTAGGTGTGAGCGGGCCTTAACGGTGCAGAGTTACCTACTCTTCAGAATAACAGGGGCAGTGATAGGGTATTGATTATGTTGTAAATGCGCGTACCCATAGTAGCAACCACGTGCATCACGATAGGTTTGGGAACCGGCACTGTTCAGAGATTGGAGAATTGACTTCGAAAGGTAACCACCGAGCTCGATAGCGGCAGTCGCTTAATTGCGGCCAGTATCCAGTAATCGGGAGATAGTGGGTTCGAACCCCACTGTCGGCAGCCCTGAAGATGGTTTTCCGTGGTTTCCCATTTTCACACCAGGCAAATGCTGGGGCTGTACCTTAATTAAGGCTACGGCCGCTTCCTTCCCAATCCTAGGCCTTTCCTATCCCATCATCGCCATAAGACCTAACTGTGTCGGTGCGACGTAAAGCAAATAGCATTAAAAAAAGTTAACCATCTTCTACAGAAGAGGAACCACACTTATTTACAAACGGTAAGTATATGAGCATGTGAGTAATACATTTTACAATTTGCTCTACAATTTTATTTACATCACACCAACGCACACATAGCTCTTATCGTGACGATGAGATACGAAAGGGCTTAATTAAGGTACAGCCCCAGTATTTTCCCGGTATGGAAATGGGAAACCACGGGAAACCATCTTCAGGGCTGCCGACAGTGGGGCTCGAACCCACTATCTCCCGGGTGCGAGCTCACAGCTGCACGCTCCTAACCGCAAGGCCAACTCGCCCGGTGATCTCCGAAGTAAGCAACATTGGACGTGGTCAAGATATGGATGGATTGCCAAGCGCTGTTGGTGGGGGGGTAAGGGAATGGAGGAGCGGAAAAGAACTGGCCACCCTACCGCACGTGAACTCCGGCTCAGGAACACCTCTGCGGAGGTTCGGATCTGCCTTCGGGCAGAATACACCCTTACCTTACCTTATTGCTCTCTAGATCAATAAATGTCAGTATTAATTAAAATAACCAAGGTACATGACATATAAGGTACATTGGAAGTAGGCGCTCCGAAAATACACATACATTGACACTAAAGGTAATAGTAAATACATAGGTGGTCAAAAATAATGTGAATCGGGTATATAAGCATTACAGGGTAGGTCACACTGATAAATAACCCCATGGCACTACAGCCCTTGAAGGGCCTTGGCCTACCAAGCGACCGCTGCTCAGCCCGAAGGCCTGCAGATTAAGAGGTGTCGTCTGGTCAGCACGACGAATCCCCTCGGCCATTATTCTTGGCTTTCTTGACCGGGGCTGCTATCTCACCGTCAGATAGCTCCTCAATTCTAATCACGTAGGCTGAGTGGACCTCGAACCGGCCTAGCCGGGAATCGAACCCGGGGCCTTAGGGTAAGAGGCAAGCACGCTACCCCTACACCATGGGGCCGGCTACACTGATTCATAGTTTGAAAAATAATTCGTTACCTCAAGCCGCTATTATTTTATCAGCTGCTGAAGTTAGCCAATTAGATCGCTTCGCGGGCGAATTTAAATTGGCTTTCCCAGGGAGGTACTTGGACACGGAGGTCCGAGTTGACACGATGACGCCATAGCAAGTAAGCTACGGTATACAGGTTGCAACACATAGTGTATTTGGTGCTGATTTATTACTGAAGATTTGCCCCACATTTTGAAAATTGTATTTGTTTATCAATGTTATTTTATAAGATTTTCCACTCAATTGGTAGCATATCTTCGTCGTTGAATAGTTTTCTTAAAACTCGTTACGCTTTATACGTGTAGCAAAGGGCAGGGATACGACTAGACCTTAATAAAGCGCAACGAGTCGAGGAAGGTCGAAAAGTCTTCGTACCACTGGCTGCTACACCTGACAAACGTCCTTCAGGTGCAGATACCATTTTCACTTCTCTTGTGCATAAACCTAACCTACGTTCCATCATAAGTCGGCGATAAGTTTTCTTCGCCATCGTGTATTCGTACCGAGAGCATCGTTTCTGCATTTGTAATCATCTCCTGGCGTCTGGGCCACATTTCCCAGCACATCTAGTTTTGAGGAATCCTAGAAATTTTAAACAAAACCTCGCGGAACTCCGGCTACCTGGCATATATTTTAACCTAGGAAACTGCATTCTACAGGTAAATTACAATATTTATTTATTTATTTATTTATTTATTTAATTTATTTATTTATTTATTTATTTATTTATTTATTTATTTATTTATTTATTTATTTATTTATTTATTTACCGAGTGAGCGGGCCGTGCGGTTAGGGGCGAGCAGCTGTGAGCTTGCATTCGGGGAGATAGTGGGTTCGAACCCCATTGTTGGCGCCCTGAAGATGGTTTTCCGTGATTTCCCATTTTCACACCAGGAAAATGCTGGGACTGTACCTTAATTAAAGCCATGGCCGCTTCCTTCCCACTCCTAGCTGTTTCCTATCCCATCGTCGTCATAAGATCTACCTGTATCGGTGCCATGTAAACCAGATGGTAAAAAATACATTTATTTATTTATTTATTTATTTATTTATTTATTTATTTATTTATTTATTACTCTTCGTAGAAAGTCATTGATTTTAAATTTAGAACTTACAAAATCTGTTATTAACATAATTATTAATTCTTGGTCACGTCTGTGATAGGCAAGCACGTAGTTTTTCTGTGGCGGACGAAATACTATTTCGTTCTTTGGTTTTTATTTTCGTCACATTCGAAAACACTTGTTCATATAATTAGGACGTGTAGAATTGGACTGATGTTCGCCTCTGTGTTGTACTGGTTAGTGTCATTACCTGCCACCACCGAAGCGCTGGGTTCGATTCCCGGCTCTGCCACGAAATTTGAAAAGCGGTACGAGGACTGGAACGGTGTCCACTCAGCCTCGGGAGATAAACAGTAGAGCCATCTCAGCCATCAACGACCCAAATTCTCACGCTCCAGGACACTGTCGTTGAGGCGGTAGAGATGAGATCCCTCGCTGAGTACGAGGGAAAATCCAACCGTGGACTGTAAGCGGATTAAGAAAGAAAGAAAGAAAGAAAGAAAGAAAGAAAGAAAGAAAGAAAGAAAGAAAGAAAGAAAGAATTGGACTAATACGTTTAAGGCTTTCTACAGGATAGCAGGAAACACTTTTTTCCTATCAGTGGCACACCCACTACCGAAAGACAATGGTTGATTTATATGACTCGTATATTAATACCATCGACTATTGAAGCTCCATGGCTGGTCAGCGTCCTGCCAGTCCTTGCGTTGATGGACTTGGCAATAAATACTTTAAAAAAATTATTGACCTTTGTTTGAACAACATTTGGTCATCATCTATGTACAATTGATACAAATAGAAATTAAGTTTCCCTATTTCTTTTCTTGTAAATTAAACGTATTCAGCCGAGAAATATGAGCATGCGTGGCAGATGCATGACGTAGCAATCATATACCCGCCGGAGAAGTCCCACGTGGTGTCAGCAGCGCAGCGGCAGTGGCTCGAAATGGCTCGTATTCTTTCTCCCGCCGCCTGCGAGGTTCGGTCTGTGATAAAATTTCTACGGAAATTGCGATGGGCCATTCAAAACTAGAGGCGTGCAGTGCAGGTGTTGTGCTGATCCATGGCAATGCTCGTCTGCACACGGCTCGGCGCTCAGCAATTCTGCAGGAGATCATCCACCGTACAGTCCAGATCTTGCTCCCAGTGATTTTCAACTTTTCTTGCATCTCAAGAAATGCCTGTCCTCCTGTCAGCATTTTTACACGGACGAAGAGCTGAAGACGAATACCACATGCTGGTTACATTCTTAGGCGGCACTCTTATACAACACTGACATACAAAAGTTGGCCCCACGATATGTCTTAATTCTAGTGGTGATTTTGTCGAAAAATTGCTCCAACATTGTTGTATCGGGTACCGGTACCCATAATGTTTTTCATATAACTATGTTGTCTTTTTTATTTAAAGTACGGAAACAATTTCTGGATGGTCCTCGTATATGAGCCGACACCACAAAACACTTAACAAAACTCTTACGTTCAACAAGTATACTTCGATCACAATTTTTGGAGGAGAGAGGGCGGATAAACCACCTATTGGTAACAATGCAGTGAATAAAAACAGTCAAATTCTCCTATCAGCCATCTTCAAAAAATTCATCACATCATTAAGTACTGAACTGTTTTGTCCTTGTAACACTAATGGAGCACTGGTCGGGAACGGCATTTAGTAAATGTTGCAGTTCTGATAAAAAGAGGTAAGTTATTGTATAGAGAGAGTACACTTAAACAGGATATGGTTGAGATCGCCGTCCGCCGCATAATGACATCGACAGAGCGGTGAATCCAGAACACCTTACGATGAAAATATGAAGAGTCTAATTAATAATGAATGTTATTGCCTTTACGTCTCAATAACTACTTTTACGGATTTCGGAGTCGCCGAGGTGCCGGAATTTAGTCCCACAGGAGTTCTTTTACGTGCCAGTAAATCTACCAACACCAGGCTGACGTATTTGAGCACCTTCAAATACCACCGAACTGAGCCAGGATCGGACCTGCCATGTTGGGAGTCAGAAGGCCAGCGCCTCAACCGCCTGAGCCACTCATCCCGGCATGAATAGTATGAACCATGATCTAATCTCATTCGAATCAGTGAAACACTTAGTCCGACTCGTACTGGCCTTCGGTTCAGAGGGTCTCGGGTTCGATTCCCGGCCGGGTCGGGGATTTTAATCGCTTCTGATTAATTCTTCTGCGTCGGGGACTGGGTGTATGTGTCCGTCCCAACACTCTCCTCATCATATTCAGACAACATACCACACTACCTACCACCACAGAAACACGCAATAGTGGTTTCATCCCTCCATATAGGGATGGGGTCAGGAAGGGCATCTGGCCGTAAATCAGGGCCAGTTCAACATGTGTGTCGCACCCGCGACCCCACAGGTGTGGGAAAAGTGGTAGGAAAAGAAGAAGAATCAGTGAAATACTTAGACTTGGAAATCGATGAAGCATAGGAAACTGTGGGTTGGAAGGGATGTTGAATTGAAGCGTGGCATAAGTTCTACCTTTGCGAAGCAGTATGAACTTAAATTACCGATCGAGTGGCCGCGCGGTTTGGGCACGTAGCTACCAGCATGCATTCGGGAGATAGTGGGTTCGAACCCCACTGTCAGCAGCTCTTAAGATGGATTTCCGTGGTTTCCCATTTTCACACCAGAGAAATGCTGGGGTTTAACCTAATTAAGGCCACAGCCGTTTCCTTCCCACTCCTAGCCCTTTTCTATCTCATCGCTGCCGTAAGACTTACCTGTGTCGGTGTGACGTAAAGCAAATTGTAAAAAATAAAACACTAATCACTGGGACTGTATGTAAGGCCAGCACCCTCTTTCATAGAATAATTGGTTCTTGGCGGGTCGTGTTGTTGTGAATTTCCATTCGGGAAATGGTGGGTTAACGGGGTCCATTCAGCGTCGGGTGGTCAACTGAGTAGTGGGGAGTTCGATTCCCCCCTCAGCCATCCTCGAAGTGGTTTTCCATGGTTCCTCACTTCTCCTCTAGGCACATGCCGGGATGATACCAAACTTAAGGCTTCCTGCCCGTTTCCTTTTTTTTTTTACAGTTTGCTTAACGTCGCACCGACACAGATAGATCTTATGGCAACGATGGGAAGGTAAAGGCCTAGTAGTGGGAAGGAGGCGACCGTGGCCTTAATTAAGGTACAGCCCCAGCATTTGCCTCGTGTGAAAACAGGAAATCACAGAAAACCATCTTCAGGCCTGCTGACAGTGGGGTTCGAACCCACTATCTCCCGGATGCCAGCACATAGCTCTTCGCTCCTAACCGCACGGCCAACTCTCCCGGTACCGTCTTCCTTGTCCGTCCCTTCCGATCTTCCTATGCCCCCCCCCCCCCACAACAAGGCCCCAGTTCAGTAAAGCAGTTGAGACCGCCTGGACGAAGTATTGATCCTCCTACCCAGTTGTATCCCCTCGACCTAAAGTCTCACGCTCCAGGACACTGCCCTTAAGGTGATAGAGGTGGGATCCCTCGCTGAGTCGTAGGAAAAAAACCAACCTGGAGGGTGAACGGATTAAGAAATAAAAGAAAGAAAGAAAGAAAGAAAGAAAGAAAGAAAGAAAGAAAGAAAAAGAAGATGGCGGGTTGATACCCCACTGTCGGCAGCCCTAAAGATGGTTTTACCGTGGTTTTCCAGTTTACATACCAGGTACATGCTGGGGTTGTATCTTAATTTAAGCCACTGTTGTTTCCTTCCCATTGTCGCATCTGAGTCGGGCGACGTAAAATCAATGGAAAAGAAAACGTTCCCGCTCACAATGCTTTTAGCAAGCCTCGAACCTGTGAGAGTGAGGGATCTCATTTTCATTTGCCTGTCCAGAGACTTCTTGGTAAGTGGCAGTGTTAATTAGTTCACAGAGGCTTGCAAACTGAACGTTCAAAGGTATAACGGTCCATAAATATGTATGTAGGCCTAAGTTGCTATCATGCTGTTATTTAAATAACTGATTGCACTGTCTGGCAAGCATTTCGGTAGCTATACCCTCATACAATAAAATATCCCTCCCCCCCTGTATTTGCTAGTTGCTTTACGTCGCACCGACACAGATAGGTCTTATGGCGACGATGGGACAGGAAAGGCCTAGGAATGGGAAGGAAGAGGCCGTGGCCTTAATTAAGGTACAGCCCCAGCATTTGCCTGGTGTGAAAATGGTAAACCACGGAAAACCATTTTCAGGGCTGTGGACAGTGGAGTTCGAACCCACTATCTCCTGGATGCAAGCTCACAGCTGCGCGCTCTCATATTTGAAGGTGCTCAGATACGTCAACCTTGTGTCGGCGGATTTACTAATGTGGAACAGAGCTCCTGTGGAACAAAATCCCGGCATTTCGCCATCTCTGAAAACAATAAAAACTAGTTAGTGAGACGCAAATTCAGTATTATTATTATTATTATTATTATTATTATTATTATTATTATTATTATTATTATTATTATTTTACATCGTTATGCCCAACTAAGCAGCGCGGTTGAAATCATTTAGCTGATCTTTCTGCTTTCTTCTTCTCCCAAAATCTCTTTGACCCCTCACTTTTTTTCGGCGTTTTCTGCCCAGATGTTACGGGTTTTGGTGTCGTTTTCGCCTGCAAATTGGTGTTTATCGGTTAGTGTTCGGAATGTATATCTATCGCATATAATCATGAAGAGGCTGTTGATGCTGATGAAATGGGAGACCCAATTTTGAGGTCAGAGTTTGACAGAGCTGTGAGTGACCTCAATAGGAACAAGGCACCTGGAAATTATGGCATTCCTTCTGAATTACTGACTGCCTTAGGAGAAACCAGCATGGCAAGGTTATTTCATTTAGTGTGCAAGATGTATGAGAGGAGAAGTCCCATCCGATTTTCGGAAGAATGTTGTTATACCTATTCCCAAGAAAGGCGGTGCTGACAGGTGTGAAAACTACCGCACCATTAGTTTAGTATCTCATGCCT